>NW_026067904.1:5874885-5894597 GCF_014885135.2 Alexandromys fortis | reverse complement strand
ATGAGGACTACTGAGACCTCAAGAACAATGGCAATGGGTTTTTGATCCTACTGCATGTACTGGCTTTGTGGGAGCCTAGGCAATTTGGATGCTCACCTTACTAGACCTGGATGGAGGTGGGTGGTCCTTGGACTTCCCACAAGGCAGAGAACCCTGATTGCTCTTTGGGCTGACGAGGGAGGGGGACTTGATTGGGGAGGGGGAGGGAAAGGGGAGGCGGCGGTGGGGAAGAGACAGAAATCTTTAATAAATAAAAATAAAATAAAAATGAAAAAAAAAAAGAAATGGGGCATGAGAAAGGAAGAAGAATACTATCAAGACAGATGGAGAGAGGGAGAGAAACAAAGAAGGAGGGATGGAGGAAAGAAGTGGGAATGGGGAAGAGAATGAAGGGGAGTAAAGAGAGAGAGGAAATAGCACATTAAGAGGAGGAGGAAGGAGAGGTATAGAAGAAGGAAAGAAGAAAACTGCTTTGTGCCTCCCCAAATAAATCTGATGTATTTACTTATTTGAAGATCGCCCCCTAATATTTGTTTTAGGGGTGAATAATCAGGCATTTAGATGTAGAAACTGGAGCTGTTCTTACAAGCCTGTATTGTTCTTGTAAAGAACCCAGATTTGGCGTAAGCAATAACAGCTTCCATTTTATATAAATTAATGGCAGATTTCTGTTAGGTAAGAGAAGTATTTACTTAACTTAGGACTACTAAGAAGCCATTATGGACAAACTCAGGTAGGTGTCTTTTCCTGAAAAGCCAAGTATCCAAGGCTCAGCTTCTCTTCCAGAGAAAGCATTTAAGAGCTCCAGGATCGAACACACGAAGGTGAGGTCTTTATCAAACCACATATGACCAATGTGTTTTCTGTTGACTGCGTATCTTCTGTCTATGCCATAAGCAACCATGGGTCCTTCTTATGTTATTTCAAGAATGTCGTTGCTGTTACCAAAGTTTCTCATCTGTGCTATCACTGCTACTGTAAATATGAAGATAACTCGGGTAGGGATAAGAAGAGAAAGAGACCTATCAAAGACAGTCATAAATGCAGGTAAGACAGAAAGCTGTGCATGGCACTGGCGATGTCTGTATGTTTTATATGTGGAGGACTCACAAATAGCCAAAATATTAAGTGTTTGCTAGTAGTTTTCAAAAGCAAAAGGATATTTGTAAATACAGAAAAATTATATTCAATTTTAAATGAGAAAATACAGATACTATATAAACCACAAATACAAATTAAACAGGTATATAAATCATTTTCTAATAAAATTCTACTCTTTACATTTATAATGTAATTATACTTTATATATTGTGGGCATTTTTCATGCAGGAAATTTTATTTGCAAATAAGTTATTGCAAGTTTCTCCTTTCTATGTATTTATCAATACTTTTCTTTTGTTAAGCTTCAGTTACTTACCCATCAGTGTTTTTCATTGTGAAATACCATTACACACACATAATACAAACTTTAAATAAATTTTTGTTAAACTATGAAGTTTCCTTAAAACAATTTCCATAACTGAAATTACTAGAACAAAATGTGTTTAATCCTTTAAAGCTTTGATACATGCCAGTCAAGATAAATGCACAGATTCACAATTTCCTATAAAGATAAGTCTTTTCTTCACTGTTACTGATGTTCAAAAGGGCAGAGCTAACATGTTTTCCTTTATATCTCAGGGGTTGTAGAATCCATCTTACACTACAGATTGCTAATCGTTTGGAATTTGACTTAAAATAACTGCAGCCCACTGTGAATGAATAAGAAAGAAAACAAGACTGGAAGAGAATGGTCAAACATTAAGCAAATCTCTTGTTGAAAGGTTTTCTCAGGTGAGCCAGTAGGTGGGAAAGGGGGAAGTCTGCAGGAACAAGGGAACCTCTAGGACTATGGACAGTTCTCCCACCATGCATGCACATGTGTTGAAATAGGAGCGGCAGGGCTGCATCCCCGGCACCCGGCCGCCCACATGGCTAGCTTATGCCCGAAATAATTACACGGAAACTGTATTCTTTTAAACACTGCCTGGCCCGGCTAGGTCCAGTTTCTTATTGGCTAGCTCTTACATATTGTTCTAACCCATTTCTAATATTCTGTGTAGCCCATGAGCTGGCTTACCAGAGAGGATCTTAACCTGCGTCTGTCTGGAGTGGGAGCATCATGGCGACTCCTCCTAAGCTTCTTTCTCCCAGAATTCTCTTCTGTCTACTCCGCCTACCTAATTTTCTGTCCTATGAGGGCCGAGGCAGTTTCTTTATTATTAACCAATGAAATCAACAGATAAGATACAAGACCCACCTCCATCACACATGTGTCTCCCGTGTGAGGGCTGGGCAAACAAACTGAAAACTCCGAAGAATAAATAAGGTGAAATATGGCAGAGGGACAGGGGAAAAGACAGATGGATTTTCTACCTGAGGCCAGTGTATATTTCAGGGTGGTGAGGGCTAAACTCGGAGGCTGATAATGTATTAAGATTTTGAGACAACAGGAGAAAGGAAGGTAGCATGAGTTTGGTTAGCAAACTTTATTTCCTCAGTAGAATCTGGGGATGAAACATTTCGGTTTACCATTTATGAGCGAGAGTAGATGCCTTGGGGTGGGGAGCTGTCTGTGTCTGGCTTTGTCTTAGGTAAACAGGAGAATTATCTGGGAGTTATGTTTCAAGTAAGTGAAACTTGTTGTAGCAGGAAGCTGTACAGAGGGAAATGAGAAGGAAAATATTTCCATTTGCTTTCTTCTAGACCAGGATTCACTCAAAGTTCAGCACTGTAAGAAAAAGTTTTTTTTTTAAACCATATTATCTAATAAACTGTATAAATTTCTTTCTAACTATATTGGGTAAATGAATAATTTTAGTCTACTCATCTTTATGTTTAATGATTGCTTTATATTCTTATGATACTTTTTTATTTTTCTCTTTGATGAATAGACAGTATTTTACCCATTACTTTTTCTCCTTATAATTTGGCAAGTGCACATTTAACTTTACATTATAATTACATGTATTTTTAATTTCTAAAGTAAGGATTTTCACTTTGGACTCTGTTTTCCTCTATTACTGTTTTGTGTAATAGATATTGATCATTAAAATTTTATTTAACATTACAAATGATTTGTCAAAGATGTTTTAAGGAATTGTTACAGAAGTTGTACTCCATCGGGTAGTCAATGAGAGTAAAATTGCAGTAACTTGAAAAATGGAGTTCTATCTGAGAATACAATTTAACCGCCTGGAAAGAGGAATAAATTAAGAAACTGCCTCAGAAATTTAAGAAAATTTAGCAGATGCAAATATAGCAGTTCTAATATAAAGAGAAATGACTGATTATTTGATAAATGATATTGAGGAAGATAATTATACATTTAGAAAAATAAAGTAAGTGCAATTCATGCCCTAACTGAGCAGCATGTATCCTAATGGAAAAACACAAAATGATAAATAGGATTATTTCTGGAAATTCAGAGAAAGTAAAGACAACAGAGATCAGGGTCATGGTGGTCAGGAATTTTGACAACATGTGCCACAAAAGTTTCTTTCTATTTTCTCTTTCTTTTCTTCCTGCATTCTCCCTTATTCTCTTCTTCCTCCCTCTCTCACTCTTCCCTTCCCATCCTCCCTCCCTTCCTTCCTTTCTTCCTCCCTTCCTTCCTTCTTTCCTTCCTTCCTTCTTCCCTTCTTCCCTCTCTCATTCTTTCTATGAAGTAGCTCAGGCCAGCCTTGAATTTTCAGTAATTCTAAGCCCCATAAGTGCAGCCTGCAAAGGTGTGTGTCTTTCTGATTTTGAGAAATATTGAGTAATCAGATACTCAGCTGGATCATTTTTCTGAAATCTAGAAAAGCCCATTCTAGTTCAACAGCTCGCAGATGTGAAGGCCCTGTGTAGATGTGCACATAGTGGGTTTGCACAACTTCTAGTGTTACTAAGCTCAGAGAAAAATTAAAGGGACAAGAAATTGAAATCAAGGCAAAAAATATCATTTTAAGACAACATTTGTAAAAATCTGAAAATAGGACATAGTGCATATTTTGAAAAGCATCCAGGAACACAATTCCTTTAAATTATTTACTTATTAGTAAGAAATTGGTAAAATTTATTTGGAGAATAATTTGTTATATCCTTCAAAATATGAAAATGTGTACCATGTATCTAAATAGTTCCCTTTCTTTTTATCTGACAGAAAACTCATACAGATAAAATCATGTGGTATCACATTTTTGTAATATGAGCGGTGGAGCTGCATCCCCAGCACCCCGGCCTCCTGCTAGCTTATGTCCTGAAATAACAACATAAAAACTGTATTCATTTAAACCCTGCTTGGCCCATTATATCTAGCCTCTTCTCGGCTAACTCTCGCACCTGGACTAACCCATTTCTTATATTCTGTGTAGCCCACGAGTTGGCTTACCAGGGAGATTCTAACCTACGTCCATCCTGGGTTGGAGCTTCATCGCATGTCTGCCTCAGAGAGCAGAGCTATCACATCTGCCTGGGAGAGTGGAGCATGGTGTCTCTGAGCTCACTTCCTCTTCCTCCCAGCATTCTATTCTGTTTACTCCTCCCACCTATGTTTTAACCTATCAGGGCCAAGCAGTTTCTTTATTGCTTAACCAATGAAATCAACAGATTGATATATAACACTCCCACATCATCACATTGACAATATTAAAAGTAGACAAGCATCCTGATAGCACTAATCATACAATGACATTAACACAACTGTTAGTGTAGTCAGAGATCTGCCATAAAGTGTTAGTTGAGCTAAATTTCTTCACAGAGTACAAATTTTCCTAGGAAATCAGTTTCATGTTGTAAGTTTAAAATAGAAATTATAGAGACAGCAAAGGACAATCAACTGTTGGAAATATATTTTGTTTAAGTTGCACGTAAGTTAATATGTAATGAATGCTGTATACATTTCAACAAGAATGGAAGAGCCCTATAAATGAACATATATCATAATATTTACACTTTCTATTTTTCTTGCATATGTTAGGAATTATTTATATTTTATGTTACCAAGGTTCCTTGACGTTCTCTGCACAAAAGACCTGGTATTTGCTCATATTTAGAAGGAGTTATGATGTGGGAGTGATTTCTTATTAATAAAGAAACTGCCTCGGCCCTCATAGGACAGAAAATTAGGTAGGCGGAGTAGACAGAAGAGAATTCTGGGAAAAAGAAGCTGAGTAAGAGTCGCCATGATGCTCCCACTCCAGACAGACGCAGGTTAAGATCCTCCCTGGTAAGCCAGCTCGTGGGCTACACAGAATATTAGAAATGGGTTAGAACAATATGTAAGAGCTAGCCAATAAGAAGCTGGAACTAGCCGGGCCAGGCAGTGTTTGAAAGAATACAGTTTCCGTGTAATTATTTCTGGGTATAAACTAGCCATGCGGGCGGCGGGGTGCTGGGGACGCAGTCCCGCCGCTCCTAATTACAACAGAGTTAGGCAACACATCTGAGTGCCTAGCTTTGCATCTCCCCCACGTTCTGTAGTCAGGGGCTAAAGCAGATGGTACACTATGAACATCTACAACACTCTGCCACATGTAGGAGGAAGGCCACATCTGTGCTTCCAAAAGGTTTCACTTAGATACTTCTAATAAACATGATTTTATAACTAAATTAAATCAAAGCCATGGGCAAACCATGGCACTATTGTCAAATATTAAAACTTCAGAGGGGCCAGTTGGTGGTAGCGCATGCCTTTAATCCTAGCACTCGGGAGACAGAGACAAGCAAATTTCTGTGAGTTTGAGGCCAATCTGGTCTACAAGAGCTCATTCCAGGACAGGCTCCAAAGCTACGGAGGGAAAGCACAATAGTGTTCTTCCATTTCATGATTTCATGCTTGGCACCACTGTAGCTCTCAGGTCTGGGCCTGCGTTTGTCCAGTCCCCTCATCACCCTCATCACTGAATAAAACATCTTTACCAAATATAAGTCTTATTTTTTTTTTGTTTGAAAGTAATATTCTTTTTGAAGAGGAGGATTGCAATACTATTTCACACATCTGCATTAGTGTTGGGGTCCTATAAGGACTTCATTGCTTGTCATTAGCAGAGTGTCTTGAACATATTTCAAATATCCAGAACAGAAGGAGGCAAAGCATCATGTTCAGATCATGCTCAGACCTTCCATTTTTCATAAGAAGGAACACCTCTCATCGCCATGGACCATCGCCCCCCCCCCCAATAAAGGACATTTTTTTATACCCACTGACCATCATCTCCTCATAAGAGAAGAGACACTTTTCCTCTTCACAGACCACCAGTCCTCGGACGACTACTCATCACCACTGCTGGGGGCATTTCACTTTATTTAAGCAAAACAAAGTGCTACATGATAAGCATCATAACCATTATTCACAGCAGGTAATTGTCATTTCCATGCAAATAGTATTTGATTTCACTGATTCAACCAATACAAAAAATAGACAGCCATCTTTCCTCCAGTACAGCACCATCATTACCAAATGGGAGGTGTCACACTTGTGGCCTGCCCTGCTCAAGCAACCTGTTCACAACTATACAATGTAAGTAATCACAGATGATCATACACTGATTTCCTGTTCTATACTTTCTTTGTCCTCTTGGAAAGCCTAGTTCAGCTCTGGTCCATTGCTCTCATAAGAATTCTGCAAGCATCCTACCACCCATCCCAATACATGTGTCTTAGTTCATGAATCTTGTCATTAGCACAATGTTCATCTTTTCCCCTTGCATTTGCTTAAATCTTTTCCATCCTGCAAGCTCTTCGTGGTTCCCATCTCTGCTTTAAGGCAGTCCTCATATTTTAATTCAACTCCATCCAAATTCCTGTGGCACAGATACATTCGCCATATCATTCCAACTCCTGATCATTTGTTGCCATATTGTTCTCCTCCATTTGGTTTTGCTTTCATAGACCATGAATTCTGCCAAAGCACAGATAGCATATATCTTTGTGTTTTCCCTAGAGACACATGATACATATTTCTAAATAAACATCAAGGAAGATAGCTGATCACATCTTTGATTACAGGGAGTAAGATGTCCTTGAAGTTGAATTTAACAAAAACTCTGGTGTAGAAAATTGAACCAGCATCACCTGAAAGCTTTCTTCTTGATTAACGAGCATCCTAAGGCCATAGACTGTGGTCTATTGCTTGCTAATTTTGAATGTCACGTAATCTCTGTTTTCATCTATTCCTTCCCCTTACCTCCACTAGGTCCACTGAGAGTGCACAACTTCTCTCTAACAGCCATCATACAGTGAGTTGCTGTCACAGAATGGAATGTTGTGTAACACATAACCCTAGACGGGTGCACTTAGCAGGGGGAAGGTAAAGCTGTGGGGAAATCTAGCCATATTCTTCTCCCAATGAGGAATTCTTCCTGTGACTACTATTTGGAGGTAAGGATAGGACAAATTATGGAGAGTCGTTTGAACACTTTTTGAACATTCTGCTATAACGTTACTGTTAGATCTCAGGCTGAGACACCTATTGAGCACATCAAAACAGACACTGGCTGCCAAGTTCTCCCTGCATTCCTCAGTCCCTGCGTTACAAGTCCCTCTTGGTTGGCAAACTCCATCCCTTACCCTAAATTCTCCATCCCAGAGGCAGGACAGCCCTTCCCCCTAGTTGCCCTTCTCTATATAATACAGCCATTTCGGTTGCCTGGTCCTTTTCATCTGTTCTTTACTCTCTTTGCTTCTTGATTTGGTTTGCCCCCCTCCATTCTCCCCTGTCCTCACATTACTTAGAGTCATGTCTACACTGTCCTCTCCCAAATGCTCCTGCCTCTGCTCTCCCTTTCATTCACAGTAAGCTTTTCATTACATCATAGCTAGAAGAAGTCATATCCTTCCTTTTGTATTTCTTTTTTGTATTGTTAAAATGCATTTTCTTTAAATGTTTTTTAATGAGTTAGAACATCATTGAACTTCTTTCTATGCTTATACTTAAAAGACAGGCCATCTTATTTCACATTAATTACAATTTGTTACCAAGGAAGTATAAACGAGTTTTGTTCAAAAAGTACTATTATTCCTTTAAAAAACGGCGGCGGGGCGGCGTGGGTGTGTGGACAAACACAGGATAGACGAGACGCAAAGGAAGAGACAGACACGCTGCTCCCACGTGGGTGCGTTTTAATGGGGAGAGGGGAACACAGTAAGGGGTGGGACGTGCGACACACAAGGGTAGGAGGGAAAAGGGCCAAGAGAGCGAAACCTCGTGGACGCTCGCTTTTAACGGGGGGGGGGGGGGGGGGGCCGCAAGGTTATCTGGGAGGAATGGCCTTCACCTGGGCATGGCCAGCGCGCACACAGGTGATGATAATCCAGGAGAAGTCTGGGAGCTGTAGTTTCCAAGGAATAACAAGTACAGAATTTGGAATCTTGTGTATTAAAAGATAAAACAGAATTACCATCTTATCCAGGATTTGTACTTCTTGATATACACACAATATTTGGAAAGAGGAGATTTTGGCAACCCTTGACACCACATCAAAGTGGTATTGCTAATGATAGTCAAACAGACTCAACCAAAGTGTCTATAACTGAAGTGTAGATAAACAAACTATGATATATACATATGCTAGAATATTATCCCTTCTTAAATATAAACTAAATGTTGTTGTGTGATACAAAACAAACTAATTTTGAAAGCATGATAAGATGTACTCTCGGAGGCATATATTGTCTGGGCCCACTTGTCCAACCTATCTAAAATAAGCCAAAATAGGCAGATTTATTTGGACAGAAAAGAGTTTAAAACATTTCTAAAATTACAAGTCCAGGAGAATAATCATATAGTAGATGTAAGCAGGTAGTAGTCCAACCCTAAAAATGTATTCAATGTAACTGAGTTTAAGTACTCAAGTCAGAATGAAATCAAAGCATGGTGGTCAAGTATAAGGCACTATCCCTAGGTAAGAAGCTCTTGGTATTTGATGTGACCATAGTGAGCTTTTGTTAATGGAGTAACAATAGACTTACTAACCACATTCCAGGGAAGGCCCCACACTCAGGAGACAACACACTACAGGGTTTACTGTTCTCTTTTCTTTTGGGAGAGGCTTTGGGGAGAGTTTTTGAAATGGAAAAAATGACTAAAATATATTATACAAAATCCTTAAAGAATACCTAAATATACTATAAAATTTTAGAAATGAAAAATGATTGGAGGCTTAAATTATTTATTTCATTTTACAGATAAATATCAAACATTCATTCTCAGAGATAATATGATTCTCATTTTTCTTTCACAAATAGAAGCTAAAGTGGTGGTGCATTTGGCTTAGGTGCATTGGAAATAACTCTTTAGTAGAATAATCTAGATTTCCACCCATTTTAAGGAAAAAATAAACCCAATTGTTCTCTTATAATCATTGAGCTTCTTTTATTCACCACCGTTAAACACTATGCTAAATCTTACAGCAGAAACACAACTGATTATAAAGTGGAATTTGCTATATACACTAATTTGACTTTAGATAACTAGCTATTTATCCATAGTGTTAATTTTGAAATTCCATTAACTTAATATGACTCCAAGGAGTAACTATGAAGACAATATATGTGGATAGTAAAAACTTACAAGAGCTCATTTCAATAAATAATTTTTGTGTGTGTGTGAAAGAAGACATTATCATCAGCCACAGATATACAGTGGGAGAGGGAGTACGAAGGAGGAAGAAAGGCAAAGATTTCAATTAAGGAAAAATAACCATTCTAACAAATTAAACAATAACATTATGACACAGGACAGCAAGCTCATGTTATTAGGCACAAATGGAATCTATCCCCGAAGCCTCTTAAAACATACTAGGGGAGACAAAGCAGCATGGACAGGAAAGTTGACCCTTTCTAATTACTCTGCAGTTCCTAACAAAAGAAACCTCCAGGGAAGCAAGACTGAGAGAAGGCTTTGCTAGGCTCTTCCATATTTGCATTACGTCTTGAACGGTGGGTGGAATTACACAGGTATGGAGGAGGACAATGAGTCCCAAGGAAAAGCAAACTCACAACCTTGCTGCACCCAAGCCAGTGTGGTTAAAGGTAATTAGATAATGAACATGAACCCATATTGGATAGTCGTGTAGTCAGGAAGACAATTGGCTAATGCCATATGCCTTAACTCTGAGTACAGAGGACTTGCTTCCTCTGCATGACTGTTGTCTTGGGACAAAAGATCAGCTACAACCAATGAATGCAGAGACTATAGGCAAGAAGGGCTAGAGAGAAGATACCATGACAAAGGACAGATAGATAGCTCTTTTGTGGCCCTGTGCTTCTTACCCATGTGGAAAAGGTTCTTTTAAAGACACCAGCGTTTTAATCCATTGTGGTTTCCTGGGGGAACTTTGCAAATCTTGGATCTAAAGCTAAGAAATTATTTAGATTATTTTCTTTGCTTCTGTTTGTTAGTTTCAATTCTCAATAACAAAGAGAACTCAAATCTACGAATAATTGTTTGAATTTTAAAATATTTTTAGAGTTAGGCCACATAAATTATGCTACAATTACTTATTCAATATCAAGTAGTCACGCTGAAAAGTTATCTATAAGTAACATAGAAGTGTTCATTTGAAAGAAAAGAGCAAGCAGGAAGAAAATGAAGGGAAAACTATTGTAATTATATTATTATCTCAAAATAGAAGAAGCAATATAAAGTATTAATATATAATATAATGTATTATTATAAACTATATGCATATATATAATCATTTTATAATAGCTAATACTTGCTGTGGACCAGCTAATAATTCTAAGTATTTCCTTCTGAATTCTGACCTAATTATGACAAAAATTTACATGAAACTATAATCTCTACTTTTCAGATAAAGTTAGGATTTGAGTGAGAGCTTAGGGATTCTACCCTTAACCCATGCTAGTACCCACCAGACAATCTGGTCACAAAGTCAATAACTGCAAAAAAGTAAAGACCAACTGTCAAAACACAGATACTTTAAGACCCTATTTCAGACACAGTAGTAACTAGAATGGTAAAGGCTTTTAAATCTTTTCATTGCCACACTCTTGACTGGGGGGGGGGTCTCTCTGCTTGACACACACAAAAGCAAGCAAGCAAGCAAACAAACAAAAAGCCATACCTTAGAAAACTAGTGGATAGAATATTCTAGAAGCACTGGCCTTAAAACTTAACTTTTCCCCAGAGATTTAAAACGTTTCTAGTTTAGTTTAGTTAGCAAGCACACAATTGGCACCAAAGTTCAGCAAAGTAGCAGGGGAAAAAAGTAAAATATTCTAAGATTTAAAAAAAGTCACAAACAATAAAGATTGAGAGGCATGTCAAAATTAGCAAATAGCATCTGCAGAAAGTGAGTGAATTAGGGACATTCAATGCTTTTATTATTTTAAATTGTGGCATTACTAGCGGAGTGCTGAGAGCTCTCCCCTATCTGCTACTTGGCGTACCTCTGAAAATATGAATTCTATCTTGACTGCCTCTTTAAATAAGATTAATTCATACCATTTTCCATTTAATTGCTTTATCTGTTTTGGTCCATTAGATTCTACTCGAGAATATAGCTTTTATGATAAATTAAATTCTAGGGTTTTATTTTGACATCAAAGTTAATTTTTAATCCAGGGAGAAGTTCTGTCATATGCAATTTACTTCTTTCAGATTTGCTAAAAAGTATGAGATATGCAATAGTGGCAATTTTCTCCTACACAGATGTCTCACAGACCATCTCAGTGAGATTTTCTTAGGCCTCAGCACACAGACAAAAAGGCTTCTTAAGAGAAATCTAAACAACCGTTTTGAACAAAATTTCTGAGAGGATTCTTGGCAGAAGTTGCCCAATTGGGGACCATCTGCTTCCGGAGGTGGCTTTGGCTTACAATGCTATCTTGAGTGATTGACGGTAACCTGGGATTGCAAGCTGAAATAAAGCATGCTGCCATAAGGGTTTTGTTGTTGTTGTTGTTTGTTTGTTATTTGTTTGTTTTTAAGTCATAACAGCAAACATGAAACTAAAGAGGATCTATAGTTAGTGCAGTGATTTAGTCAGTAAACAAAGATTCCTTGGATAAAAACAAAAGTTTTGGACCTGATGAATTCATTGGTGAATTCCATGAACAGTTTAAGAAAAGCTAACAGCTGTACTTTTTCCCCCTCTTAACAAAGAAGAGACACCTACTAAATCATGTTATGAGGCAAAAAATTCTTGAGGTAATTTAAGACAAAGAAACTATAAAGAAGAAACTTGAGGACAATGAGTTTTAATATTGATATATTGATGCCAAAAAATTAATAAAACATTGTAAGCCAAATTACACATCATACTTAAAGGATTAAACACTATGACCAAGTGTGATTTATTATTGGAATTCAAGGTTGGTTCAACATACAAAAATCATCCAATTTTATTACACAGCCTTACACAGAAGGTAAAATCAAACTTTATTCCAATTGATAACAAAGAGGATTTGATACAAGTCATTATCTTTCATAATAAATTATTTTTTTAAAAAACTGAAGGACAGCTAGAACAATATCAACTTAAACTCACCAAAGAATTCAAGGGTTAAAGTTTGTGGGTTTTCCTCCCCAAACAATGAATGAGACACAGACAGTAGCTTTCATTAATCCTATGCAACAGAGCATTGGAACACCACACTAGATAATCTGGGGAAGTAAAATAAAAGATCTATACATAGGAAAGAAATGTAGATTATTTCTCATATGGACAAAACTCTAATGATGTCACACACAAAAGTCCATTAGTCTTATTAAATAAATTCAATAAAATAATAAAGTAGAAAGTCAAAATAAAAATTAGTTGCATTTCTAAGTATCAACAGTAAAAAAATCTGAAGAGGGGTTTTAAAAAGCTTGAGTTATAATAGCACTGATAAAGTAAAAATATTTAGCAATTAAGCCAGATGGTGGTGATGGACCCCTTTAATCCCAGCACTCGGGAGGCAGAGGCACGTGGATCTTTATGAGAATCGAGGCCAGCCTGGTCTACAAGAGCGAGTTCCAGGACAGACCCCAAAGCTACAGAGAAACCCTGTCTTGAAGAAAATAACAAAAACAAACAAACAAACAAAAAATTTAGGAATTAACCATAAAGGGGAAAGACACAATGTAGTCTACAGAAATGTTGTTGAAGGATGCAAATAATGGGGTCACAGCCTACATTCATGAACTGGACAATTTAAATTCATTATGAATTCAATAGTATTTGAAGATATTGATAAAATCTCTGTCAGAATTACAGTGGAACTTTTAGCTTAAGTAGAGACCATTTTAAAATTTACATGAACTATCAAGGGCCCCCAAAGATAGAAAACAAATAATTCCAATCTCAAAACATACTGCAAAACTACAGAGCAGTGCTGTATCAGCACCTAAAATGTAAAATAATAGCACATGTGCTCAAAACATAAATATACAAAATACAAAATAAACATGGAATAGAATATTAGTCAGAATTAAAAAGTGAGCCGGGCGGTGGTGGCGCACGCCTTTAATCCCGGCACTTGGGAGGCAGAGGCAGGCGGATCTCTGTGAGTTCGAGACCAGCCTGGTCTACAGAGCTAGTGCCAGGACAGGCTCCAAAACCACAGAGAAACCTGTCTTGAAAAAAAAAACAAAAAAAAAAAAAAAAAAAAACAGAATTAAAAAGTGGAGACACCATGGCCTACACTACAGCATAGGTCAATGTTAAATTCATATTCTCTCTCTCTCTCTCTCTCTCTCTCTCTCTCTCTCTCTCTCTCTCTCTCTCATGTGTGTTTCTTGTATATTTTTAAAATTTTGTTTTTATTTTTGTTGGTAGCAGAGAAAGAGAAATATAATGCATGGTGCTGGATGAAAGGGGAAAGGGGGAGGATTTGGGAGAAGTTGGAGAAGGGTGGACCATGATAAGAATATATTGTTTGAAAACAAGTTTTTCAATAACAAAAGATGAAGTTGTAAAAAAATGATTTCTCTATTTAATGATCAACATTAAGCTCATTAAATTCAGTACAAATCCATTTACATGAGTCAGTTGGTGAAGATAAAAATCACACAAACAGAAAGAATAGCCCTGGTTAAGAGCCAAGTAGGAAGCAGAATGGGAAGTTACTGTTCTGTGTGTATAATAAGGTTTCTGTTTTCCATGATAGCTCTAGAGATAGGTTCTGTAGTAGGCACACAGTTCACAAACACATCAGTCCCAGACGTAGGTCTCAGATGTGTGCAGCAGTGAGCACTATGTTGTGACAATCTGCTGCAGTTAAAAACTGAAGAAAAGAAAAAAGAATGTTCTATTATTTCTGCAAAGTCACCAGAGAAAGAACTTCTCATCTGTGTTTGCAGTTCTGATGACACTGGCATGTTTGGGGAAGTGTGTGATAAAATACTACTATTAAAGTTTGTAGACCTTGTTTTGATGTACTGGGAGGGGGATGTCTTGGATGCTATCTAGCAGAAACATATCTGCAGACTCAAGACAAAACATTTGCACAGTCAGCTGGAACCTACAAGCAGCTCTTCAGAAAACCATCTTTTGACTCAGTAAACATCAAATCTTTAATACTAATGCATGGGTAACTTTAAATTGTTGTCTGATGTATTGTTCTCTGGGTAATCCATTCATTTGGAATAAAAGTGATTCTTTTTTCCTTCCAAAGAGAACTTGAGAAGCTTCAAATAGGTAACAAAATATACCATTCCTCTTTGGGGGGGAGGACTTTATGCAACTCAATCAATGTATAGCAGCTAGTCAAGTCACACCTTTGATTATATCATGAGCCACAGGAGTCAAGAATAGATGGTGCTCCAATATGTCTTCAGAAGGAGAAAAGTTATAAGGCCAATCCTCCAGTCACCCAGCAGAGAATTCTCTGTTAGTCTGAGACAAGCCAATGGTCATTTAGATAACAACAAGAAAGAGGGATATGAATCCAGTATTATTATATAAGATTGGTCAATAATAATATAAAGTACTTAGAGTTTACAAGATTTCACTCTTGGTCTTCCTTTGACTGACCTTAGAGCTTCTGGATTACAGTGCTTACACCATGACCATGGCCTCTAACTGCATCCAAAGAAACCCACAGAAGTCACTGGTATGGGAAATAAGTGACTGATATAGAACCTAGTTCTGAAACTTGTATGAATCCTAGCTTTTTCAACCAAAATAAACAGTTAGCACGTCTTTGGAATGCTTACCACTAAGGTTTGTTTTCCTTTCCTTCCAATTGAATAATTTATCATTAAGATCATTTCATAAATTTTCCAGTATTGAATCTTTGTCAGTACATTGAATGAGAGAGGTAGGGTTAAAATGCCTATGTTTCTCATCATCCACCATACAGTATTTTAATTCTATCATTTAACTCACTGTTGTCTGTCCGGCCTACACTCAACCCACATTCCTTCTTTCTGTGCATCTTCTGCTGTTGCTTGGCTTTTAGCCGTATGATCTCTCCCTGGGAGAGACTGATAGTCACAGAAATGGTGGCAATTGGCTGCAATTGGATGAAATTCTAGTTGCAGACAGAGTCTGATCACAGTAGGTCCCTCTAAAGCCAGAGGGATGCTTCCTGGCTGCAGATCCCTGTGCTCCTTGGTGCAAAAGGAGCAGCCACTGACTCACCCAGAGTTTGTCGTTTTAGATGGAAGCTGCCTTTAACCATTCATCCAGATCCATCCATTCAAATGTGTCTATTGTTGTGCTGAGGTTATCATCACAGATGTGGCCCGGATCTCACAGCGTAGCAGAGTGCTTCATCAGCCACAGTGACAAACACACACAGGTGATATGTGGTGTCCGGTGACAGGTGTGTGTGGGGGGTCTCTGTAGAGAAGTTGGCTGGGGATAAGGTTGACTAGAGATCTTGGTTCAATAATACTTAAGGGTTAAAGTTATGAAGATTTTAAATTTTTCTCTTGGCTTGAATTATCTTCTGTTTTTCTTTTTTGCCTATCCTTGTCTCCAAAGAAAGCAATAAGCTTGTCAAAGGAGGAATTAATTAAGCAAATCAATCAGTCAGTTTTATTAAGGAATTACAAAACCCAAGTGGGCATTCATTATTCAGATAATGGGACATCTTGGAGACTCTCCTTTCAATTATTGATAAGCTGTTATCTATCATTCAGATCTCTTTAGTACTGATTTAGTTGTAAAAGAAACCAGGTCATCCCGCTGGAGCCTATGAGGTCTCTGTGCCCTCTGGAAAGCCTTGCATCAGAGCACCCAGCAGGCTGGGACCAGTATCCCAGTGGAAGACTTCCTTAGTAACCATCAGAGGGGGAGAATGGAACACACTGTAGACATCGCAGCAAATTATGCCCATTGTTGGCATCACCTGATACAGGAGGGAGACTGAGGCCTAGAAAACAGGTTTCTTCTTTACCACATGGTAAATACCTGCCGGGTTTTAAGAGAGACTCCCTACCATGCCAGTATTTTCAGTAAAGCCATTTGCTTCTCTACAACTAAAGGGAAAAAAGAACATATTTTATTTGTAGAGAAACTATAATCCCTTCTAACTCCAGAGAGGCTTCCTTTAATCTCAAAGCAATCTGTACACCCTTGATCACAGTGTTTATGTAGGAACGGATATGCACAAGAATAGAATTAACACTGTGGTCCAAGATTCAAAAACTGATTTCTTTCTCTCAACAAATGTTGATCAGCTATGACATGCTGAGCACTGACCGTGAAAATGATGATACTCTATCCCTGAAACTCAAGTCATATGTTGAAAATATGCATAAGTAAATGTATGTACTTGCTGATCAGAGATCTCTTCAGCACACCAGAAGGAAATTCAAGGAGAGAAGAACCCAAGATCTATGTGTGGCTCATGAACATAGCCTTAAGTAAAAAGCATAGAGAGATATCCTGCAGGAATCAGGGCACATAGATCTTTAAAGAAGGTCCTGTGGATCATGGGGAAACATGGGTGGTTTGAGAGAAAACAACAGGGATCGCGCCAAATTAGAGAGCTCGGGTATGTTACTGTCAACTGATACCATTATAACTTGGCTTAGGGCTTGCTGATCACAGACAAATACATGTCCTAAACATATAATAATATAAGCATATAATATGTTAATATATTTATATAACAATATAAATATATAATATAAATAAACACAATAATATGATCAAGGCAAACCTTGGAATAGTAACAATATTTTCAATACGGTGATAATTCAAAAGCCAGTATTATCTTATTAAACAATTTTTAGAAAATATTTCAAAATCATGATCACTCCCTTCTCTATACCCTTATGACTATATATATCACATAATCACATAGCATATGCTGTGGTATACAAATAAAGATAAGAAAACTAGGAATATGAGTCATTAAACAAAATAGTTATTAATTTTGCAGAATAATAACTAATCAATAAATAAAGACAAAATCATTTACCAAATCAACAAAATAATATAAATATTATATAAGCCACTCCCACCTGACGCTTAACTGCTCAGATGGTGGTTAGCTGGCCAGGACCCCCAAGACTCCATCCAGTAGAAAGATAGCTAGCTACCCTGGGTCGTCCAGGCCCCAGCTGGTGGGAAGACAGTCAAGGACCTGCCCGACACCTGGCGATACCTGGCATGTGGGTCTTATTTCAATAAGGAAGTATGTGGTGGAGAATTGGAAGAGATAGAGAGACGGAAGGAGTCTTGTGCTACGGAAAGATGTAGTAAGGAAGAAATGAGTACTGCGAGGAGTGGGCAGATGTTGGAGGCCTGCTTGCCACTTGGATTCGCCGTGATGGCAGTGAAGAGTAGGCTAAGGGGTAGGTTTGCTTGCCACCTGGTGCCACGCTTATGATGTCCTGGAAGGGTTGCTGCCAAGGGCCATTTTGTTGTCCCTGGTCCTACAGTAGCCAGGGTCTCTGTTGATACCCATGGCTCCTGTTGCCATCGAGGGCTGTGTTGATTCCAGTGTTCTGTGCCAGTTTCTCAGTTTGTGTTTGTGTCCACGACCCACACTATCACTGGGCCCCTACCAGGGTGACCTGGGCCTTGCTGATCTGAGTTATCAGGGCTACCACTTGGATCTAAGATGTTGATCAGATCAAACTGCTGAGTGAGGCCTATTTCTGGGACCATGTCCCAGCAGCATCCAGGGTTTGTGTTGAAGTCTGTAGCCCAGGTTGCCTCTAGGGCCAATAGAGAGGCCTGGGAGCTGGGCCAAAGCCTGCGACATGGTTTGAGTCTGAAGGCTACAGCACAGCAGAGGCCATACAGATATGGTTGGACTGCTGCCACCCAGGGCCATGGTATCATCCCAGCCTAGGTTGCTGCCGAGGGTCATATCTGGGTCCGTGGCCCCATAACAGTGAGGGCCTGGTTTGACATATGGGGGTTCTTGTTGCAATGAGCTCCATGAGGATGCCCAGGGTCAGACCAGCCACCTCAGTCCAGGTTGGTGTCTGAGGGCCAGGATACATCCATATCTGAGTGACCGGTGCTCTACTCAATGTCATGGTGACATCTGAACTGGAACTCAGACCAGGGAGTGGCCAGTCCCTTCGCACAGAGTCAGGATGTCTACCAGTTCCAAACTGCAACGGATAGGGGTCCGCGGTCTAGCTACAGCTGGAAGTGGATGTCTGTGGCCTTTGCCACCTCAAGAGGCCCTATGAACCATGGGAGATGAAATCAGAGCCATGCTGAGCTGGTCACGCCCTTCGCTGGCCCTGGGAAAGCTGGGCTTGCCTCCCATTGGAGACTAGAGACAGCTGGCCCTGCTTGCTGGAGAGACAGCTCCCAACCCTTGCCACAGGCCAGAGTGAACTGACCCTGAGGGCATGCATTTAGGGGAGCTGACACCACCTCCTTGCCTGAGGTGGGTGACTCCACAGACCTGAACTACCCAGCTTGGTTACTATCCTGGCCCACAGTCAGGCCTTGGGTTGACCTGCCCAATCCAGGACCTGCTGGAGCTGGTGAAGGGACTGGTCCTGTGGACGAATACCCCTAAGATCTCCAAGACTAGTGACAGCTACAGGATATCCCAGAGGAGTTCCAGTGAGGATCCAGTGATGGTGGTGTACCAGAAACCAGAGGACTTGAACAAAACCAGAGACGCACTGCAATGAGCATTTGACAGTAAAACTGATGGGACAAAGACATATACTATACAGCCTCTTATACTATTTGTTCCTGTGTAAAGCATATGTCTAGCCTCTTTTTTCCAGCTCTGGGATTTGGTTGCTGTTGTTCATTACAGCAGAAGATAGTGACTTGTGAGTCTACCCCTAAATAAATAACCCTCTAATATTCTCAATTCTGAGCTAGTATGGGATTTAAGTGTCCTTCTTCACTCCCAAGTTCTGCAAACACCTTAACAAACATTCTTGGTTCAAATATAAGAAATGCAAGTTAGAAGAAACTCACCCAAAGCATTAGACTTCTGTGGGTAGTTTGTACCTTAAAGATTCTGTGTTAGCAGTCCAAACACACTGAACCTGATTGAAGAGAAAGTGGGAAGTACTCTACAACACGTGGGCACAGGAGACCACTTCCTACGTATAACCCCAGCAGCACAGACAGTAAGGGCCTCATTGAATAAATAGGACCTCCTGAGACTGAGAAGCTTCTGTAAAGCAAAGGACACTGTCGCTAAGACAGAAAGGCAACCCACTGACTGGGAGAAGATCTTCACCAACCCCGCAACTGACAAAGGTCTGATCTCCAAAATATATAAAGAACTCAAGAAACTAGACC
>NW_026067904.1:5856012-5872058 GCF_014885135.2 Alexandromys fortis | reverse complement strand
GAGAGAGAGAGAGAGAGAGAGAGAGAGAGAGAGAGAGAGAGAGAGACAGAGACAGAGAGAGACAGAGAGACAGAGACAGAGAAACAGATCTCTGGAGTTTACTGACCAACTAGTCTATTCTTCTTGATGATTATAGGGCAGTGACAGATTCTGTTTCAAAGAACACATTGGACACCATGTGAGGAATAACAGCTTATTGGAACCCCTGGCCTCCACACACATGTACATCAGCACATGTTCATGAACACACACACGCACACCAAAAACAAAACAACAAAAAACTCAAACCTCTTTTAGTTGTTTACCTACTCATCTATTCTACAAATGTCTACCCCTGATGACTGAATGCCACGCCTAATGAAAAAGCTATTGAAAGAATCCTAGCGCAAGAAGACAACAGCTGTTTTGCCTGAGAAATCTGAACTCCCAAGTTCTTCAATGGAAGCAAAACCTCTTTCCTATTCCCCACGCATGCTTCATGGCTGGCAAGCTTTTCTCGTCCTTCCATGCCTGAACTTCTTGGTGATAACACTGACACCCTCAGCTGTCCCACATGCACACCCCATGATGGTCAAGCTTCCCCATGCCTGCCATCTCCACACCACTTTATGCCACATCGGCCCTTCAGCAGTGATGATGTCGAGCTGCCCAGTCATTCATTCTCAATTTGCCGAGTCTACTTGCTTCGCCAGTCCTTTCAGAGCATATCCCTCCCTTCCCTCTGTCCTTCCTTCGTCTCATTAATTTTTGAGTGTTTTCTTAACAGTTCCTCCAGACACTTTCATTAAGGTCAGGGCTAATTAACCTCCTTCTTCTGAGCAATGGCACCGTGGTAGCCTGCCTGGCCCTGCAGGAAGGTTTCCCTTCCATGGGAAGAAATGGGCCAGCTTCCAGCAGCCCTGCACCTGCAATGGCTTACAACCAGATCTGGCACTTCCTTGGCAAGGTTGCTTGTTGGAAGCTTTGTTTGGGGGTGATGTTTTTAGGCAGGCTTCCTTCTCCTCCAGGACTCCATGTTCCCCCTCCTTCCTCATTCTCTGACAATACCAGTGATTGAAATCTCTCAGCTGGTAGACACCCAAGCTCCCTGTTAGCTTTGCAGACATATTTCCCTGTTATGGAGTTAACAGGCACTTAGCAGTTCTTCCTCTAAACCCCGTGGTTTGTGACTAAGAGCAGCCAACACATTCAACAGCACACAGAGCAACCCACAGCATGGAGAGCAAGGCATCACAATACTGGATTGCAAACAGGAATTACTGAAGCCGGCTCCCCTTCAACATGGGAAGATACAAATCCAGTATCTTCCAGAATTTTAGTGCATCAAACTTTGGGGGCACAGTTGTTGAAATAAGTGTGTAGTCCCATGCTCCACATTTATAGGAAGGAAAGAGAGCCATAAAGGAGTCTGGTAATTGTCAACCTTAGCTGAGCCTGACTTGGTTCCGATCATTGACAAAGTACTCTGTATGTGCCTATGTCAGTACATCCTGCTAGCAACCTTTTGCAAAAATAGTGATTACACTATTAGATATTCCATGTGTTTCTAGCCTTGCTACGAACAACATTAGTGTCTCACTTCTCACTTTATACTTAGTAAAAATGAAAAAAAAACCTCTACTTTTTAAATTTAGTTTTGAGTTGTCTGAAAGTTTTGCTATCATCAGAAATTAGGAATAACGTTCCCAAACCCACTCAGATAAAAAGGGAGAGATTAGAAAAAAGGGGAGAACCTGGCTCTAGCGATCCTGGGGAATGTGTCTGAGGCACAGGCCCCTGCTGCTACCTCCAAGCCCCACCTGCCTTGGTGCTTCTTGCTCTCCTCATCACACATTCTCCTTCTTCCATCTCTCCTCTCCCTCCCACATCACAGCACAGAAGTGTTCAGGGCCTAAATATGTTTCCGCATCTGCCACTTTTCTCAGTCTCCTCTGTCACATAAATGTCAGAGCTATTCCTTACCTGGATGCTGACAAGAGGGGCTGAGGCTGCATTCTCATTACGGCAGAGGAGTCACTTGAGGAGTGATTTGCGAGATTCATATCCTGTTATTTACATTCTTTGTTCTTATTACAAGTGAAGCAATAAAGCTAATATTATTATGAAGGAAAAGTATTAACCCCCCTGCTCTTCAAGCTCTCTAGTCGAACTTTTAATGAAGGAAGGCAGGCGCAAATCTCATCTCTCCAAGCCCTCAACCTCTCTCTGGAGAACCCAAAGTAGAACAAGGGAAATAACTTTTCAGGATCTAGAGAGCAGGGCCGAAGGGAATCAAGTCAAATTGTTCAATCCTACATCCCTCCTCTGTGACTCTGGGAAGGCCACTAAACCCTGGCCTCCGTCAGCTAGAAGTCATCAGAGGAGACAGGCAGACACGAATTCAGAGTGTGCTCCCTGCAATAAAATGCCACACTTATACTTCATTGGACAAAGATATAATAGAAGGGCATTCTTTTTCCTTTGTTATTTTTGTCATTGCTTTTTATTGTCCATCTAGCCAATGTTCCCACTGGCTCTCCTCTTCTCCAGACAATAGCATCTCCCAGCCTGGGAAGCTTCCACTCCCCATCTCTTAACCTGCTAAGCCTTTATTGTCCTCAGGACTGCATACTCAGGCCTTGAGTTAATACCATAAATGTTGGCCTTGGAGGCTGGATTCTGTTTATAGGAAACTTAATTGCAGTCTGGTGTGGTTTCCTGTTTTCATTGAAATACCATCATCTCTTCTATAAAATTGTAGAATTTTTTTGATTGAACATTTTTTTAATATAGTATATTTTGATCACAGTTTTCCCTCTAAAAACTCCCCCAGGTACTCCCAATCTTCCACCCCGCCCCCCCACATACACACACTTCCAACTCTATGCCTTCTTTCTCTTTCTCTCTCTTTAGAAAACCAAGCAGGCAAATAAAAGGAATCAAACAAAACAGACAAAGATAAAACAGGAGAAATCACATATACTACACACATGCACCCACAAATACAAAACCCATAAAATTGTAGCCTTTCCTCTTTATTGTTTAGACCCAGAACAAAGGCAGAAGAATTCAATATCCCATTTTACATAACTCCTGCTCAACTGATGCCCAAATTTCTCCCATTTGGGATACTTTTTGTAGACCTGTCTAGTAGAGTTGTGTGAATAACTATATGGTTCAATGTGGTGTGTTTATTAATGACTTGGTTATGCTTTGCTTTCTTTGTAATTATTATTACTAGAATATATGATTATGTTTTTTGTTTCTTTATTGAGTAGAAGTCATCTGAATCACAGACTGACCTCAAATTCATGAAAAAGCAGATTACCTGAACTTCTGATTCTCTACCACCAACTAGAAAAGGTTAAGTTTATAGGCAGATGCTACACAGCTGTTTTATGTAGTGTTAGAGACCAAACCCATTCATGATAAGCAAGTGCTCTACCAAAGGAGCCACTTCTACACTTGCAATAATATGAAATAATTTTTGTATCAACCACAGCTGAAGAACTGGATGTTACAGCACAAGGTATTTCATGAATTTAGGGACAGAACCAGGCTGTGTACTTTCCTTTAAGATCTCTACCTGGACAACTCTCACATTGTTTATGTTCTCTGACATATCTGCCCCTTGCAAATTAAAAAATAAAGTGATCATCTGTTACACTAAGGTTTTAAGGGTACCACACATAAGTGTTACTGAGAGAAATGATCTTTTAAATGAAAAGTCCAGACAGACAGAAGATCAGTCAAAAGCAACTGAAACTTCCAAGCACGAGTAAGAAATATTTATATATAGGGTATTATGAGATATCTATCCAGTCACATGAGCTTTATTTGAAAAAAAAAATCCCAACCTAGGGAGACTGAAACGAAAATCTGAGAATTTAGAAGGCAATAATCAAGATCTCATTACTGAAGATGATATGAGGATGCATACATACAAATTTTAGGGAACTATAAAGAATCTTAGACTCATGAAGGGATTTAGCAAGATAAATGAAAACAAAATAAATAAAAATGAATAAAAGCCAAAAATGGAGCAAATAAATAGAAGCAAGCCACACTTTCATATTCTACAGATGGAATCAAAAATAATAACACTGTAGAAAATACTAAGTAACTAGGAATAAAGTTAGAAAAAGACAGGCAAAACTTGTACAGAGAAAAATTATAAAATTGTGATATTCTATAGTTATTTTTTTAAAAAAGATTCTTCTTTCATACAATACATCCCATCCATAGTTTCCCCTCCATCCACAGCTCCCAGTTTCTTTCGCACCTCCCCTCTCCCGCAGACCCATTTCCTCACCTTTTTCTTTTCATAAAACAAAGAGATCCCCAAGCTAAAGGTCTACCGTGATGGAGAAATAATGTGTTCAAATAAGGGAAAACATTAATATTTTCAAGATTTCTGTTATTTCATTTCATTTTAATTTTATACATTTACTCTGTGTGTGTGTGTGTGTGTGAGAGAGAGAGAGAGAGAGAGAGAGAGAGAGAGAGAGAGAGAGAGAGAGAGNATACTAAGACATCAGAAGGAAATAGACTCTGAAGAAATGTGATAACTAAAAACAACAAGCTATTCCAGATTAGATACCAAGACAGAAATCAGTCATAGAGAAAAAGAAGAGAAAGAGAGAGAGAGAGAGAGAGAGAGAGAGAGAGAGAGAGAGAGAGAGAGAGAGAGAGAGAAAGAGAGAGAGAGAGAGAGGGAGGAGATAGAAGGTCCTCTATATGTTAACTACTTAACTAATGTCAAATCTTTCATTTTGATAACTTGTTATAGCTCTAAAAGATGGCATGGCGGGGTGGTGGTGGGACATGCCTTTAATCCCAGCACTCAGGAGGCAGAGGCAGGTGGGTCGTTTTGAGTTCGAGGCCAGCCTAGTCTACAAGAGCTAGTTCCAGGACAGGCTCCAAAACTACAGAGAAACCTGTCTCAAAAAACAAAACAAACAAACAAACAAAAAAACCCAGCAGCATTCTTGGAGAAATGGTTGTTGGATAAGAATACACTGTCTTAAAACTATGTCATAAACCGAACGTTATTGTAAAGTTAAAAACAAAATAAACCCTAGTTATATTAAATTCTAGCTTTTATCACAACTTAATTCTTAATTTTCAAAATCACCTTCTAAATTTCATTATCTGTGACATGGATGTGCAGCTGAGGGTTAGGCTTAATAAAACCCCACGCAAGGAACCTAGATGTGCACACTGCTGTCCCAAAAATGAAGACAGCTAATACGGGGGAGCATGAGGCTAAGACTAGCTAGCCTATAAAGTGAGATCCTATACAAAAATTAGGTTAAAAGTCCTTAGTGAAAGATCAACCTCATGAATGGATTACATAAATACCTCTGCAATTTTTTAAAATATTTATTTTTATGTATACAATATTCTGTCTGTGTGTATGCCTGCAAGCCAGAAGAGGGCACCAGACATCATTACAGATGGTTGTGAGCTACCATGTGGTTGCCGGGAATTGAACTTAGGACCTTTGGAAGAGCGGGCAATGCTCTTAACCTCTGAGCCATCTCTCCAGGCCCCTCTGCAATTTTTCACTTGAGATTACCCATGTTCTGTGGGGTAATCTCATTAAGGGAGACCCTCTTCTCTGTTTCCTGGACACAAACACAAATATATCTTAGAATAGCTCTAATTTATCTTTCAACTCTAAAATATATTTTCATGTTTCGAAACCAGAACTAAAAGGTACATGCCCCACTAAGTGAATATCAAGTAACTTAATGTGCCACAGGACTTACTATATTATTTTCAGGAGGAAGGGGGCACGACAAAGTTTTTTTTTTTTTTCAAAATGAGAGTAATCTTAAGTAAAGATAACTTTCTGCCTATAGACTTTTTACAAATATCCCTAAAAGTGACACTGTACTTCCATCTGGTGGCAAGTGGGGTAACTGCAGGCTAACTAAACGTTACCTGTTAAAATGATACTGGCCAACAAATGCATTTTGGCATTGTATAAAATGCATAAGTTAACATGAACATATTCTTCGTACAACACTCTCCTATCTACCTAAGAAATTTCTAGCAAAAATAACTGCTTTTTCTCTTCATTATATTTTTGCTTGATTATTTGGTTTTTGAGACAGGATTCTTTGTGTAGTTCTGGGTGTCCTGGAACTAGTTCTATAACCTAGGCTGGCTTTGAACTCATAGGGACCCACCTGCTTCTGCATCCTGAGTGTTGGGATTAAAGGTGTGCAACACCACTCAGCTCTTTATTAGATTTTTATCATATGGCACTGCAATTTACTATGTACAGTATTGTAATGAATTTATACAATAGATGGTGATAGAATGAAGACCAATTAGCACTTCTCTTTTAAAGAAACAGTTATTCATTTATGAGGTGAGAGAGAAAGCACATGCTTTGAGGTCAGAGAGTAAAATAAAGAAGTGAATTTTCTTTTTCCACCTGTAGGTCTGAGGGACTGCACTTGAGTCTTCCATTTTGGTAGCATGTGTCTTTACCGAGTGAACCATTTCACTGGCTAAATTATCATTTGTATTTCCAAAATATGAATTACCTATACATGTTGGGATCTTTCTAATTCTTCTGTTTAGTCTAAAATTTGCAATTTAAATTCTGCAGACTAGGTTGGCCAAGTGTTATGAAACACTACAGTTCTCCCAGAACAAATGTGGGTGCCAGGTATCCTCAGAGGCCAGAAAACAGTATCAGATCAATAGAGACTAGGGTAACAGATGGTTCTGAGTAGCCAAGAGTGTTTGAAATCAAACCCAGGTCCTGTGCAAGAGCCAGTAGTGCTTTTTAACCATTAAGTCATTTGTCTAGCATCAAGGGCTCAATATTTTTAACATTTACAAGTGAATGAGAATATGTAGTACTTGTTTTTATATACCTATCTTATTTAAGTTGTGTCCTGGCTATTAGTGAGATTTCTAGATCATAGAGTAATTTCTTATAGATTTTAAAAATAGATTTATGTTATTTTCCATGTATGCATGTATGTGCACCACATATATGCCTGATGCATTTAGAGGACAAAAGAGGGTGTCAGATACCCTAGAACTGGAGGTACAGGTTGTTGTGAGCCTTCATGTGGGTGCTGGGAACCAAACCCAAGTGCCTTGCAGAAGCAATAATAACTGCGGAGCCATCTCTCCCTTCATATAAGAAGCCTACACAATGACTGTACTATACATCAAACTAAGAGGCCTATGGACAGCAAAACAAACTACCAAAAAGTCAAGAGGTAAATTACAGAAAGCAAAACTTTAGCAAACCATTTAATAACTATAATACGTAAACTAAATGCAGAAAAATCCAAGTAATCCAATTAAAAAAAAAGACATTTCTTAAGAACAGATATAAAAGGGCCAGTAAGAATATTTAAAACTCAGTAACAAACATATTCTGAGCATAAATAAGTAAGTAACCTGAACATTATCAGAATACAAATAAAACCAGAATGAGTCACTGCCTCATCTCAGTGAGATTTGCTAAATATGGTGACTTATATTTGCTGTTGAGATGTACAGAAACCAAACACTTAAAAAGCATGTTTCTATTTACATATGATAAAAATAAATTTTCCTTTACACCTACTACAGGTCTAGAAAAAAAAGAACCGACTTACTAAAGGGCTTTAGTAGGAAAAAAAATTAATTAAGCATTCCTGCTAAAGAAGATGAACTGTTCAGAATCTAACTGAACAAAACTAAATCTGCATAAATTTCCATATTTTTTAAAACCCATTTACTAACTTTAAATTCCTTAAATAAAAGTTAAAATCTAAAATTAAATTGGGTAAAATATCCAGTATTACACTACAAGTAAAAAGACCTGAGATTGTAACACAAATTTAACAGTGGCTACCTCTAACACCAGGATCTCAACTATCCTTCTGACTTAATATTAATATAAAGAATATATTATATAAATATTAAAGCATTCTAAAATTAACTATACAATTAAATAATCTTCAGTCTTATAAGGGAAGAATGCCTAGCCAAATATGATCCTTGATATTATGTTTAGTGAAAGAAATCCGGTACAAACATGAAAATACTGTATAATTCTACTGTTGTGAAACACCCAAAAATTTCAAATCCGTAGAATCAAATAAAATGGTGGTTGCCCAAGTCTGTGTGTGTAGAGGAGAAATGAGCCTGAAGTTTCTGTCAGGCATGATGAATAACCTCCAGAGATGTTGGAAAGGTTATGTCCTGTATCCAACCACAATGCATACTTAACAGGAAATAGCTTTCATGCTGGACTCTAACCAAAGTCAAATATCTCCAGTTCCTGGGGAAAAGGTGAATTGAAAACAGGAAAAGTTCTTGGAAATTCTAGATTTAAAGTGATAAGCATCACGGGGTAGAATGTAGATGGGAATGGAGTTAAAAATTGTGTTGGTTTTTGGAGGCCTCACATGTGGCTCGGCCTGGTTTCAAGCAGCCTATCTTCCTGCCTCAGCATCTGAATGTTGGAAGGACAGGTGAGTGTCACTGTTACTGGATCTGAAGTTAAATGCATAGGAGGGCAGCTGTTCTGAAGTAACGAGTAATCCAGTTAGATAAAGGGTCTTGTGCAGGTCTCCACAAATAGTTGATGGTAAAGACTGTGCTGCAGTTGAACATGTAGTAGAGAATCAGCCTTTAAAGCCCACCAATAACCCCCCTGTAATAATATCTGCAGCGAAGGAGACAACTGTGGATACAAAGGGCGAGACTTTTGACTCTTATGTGATGTCATTTACTTCCTCTGAAAATGAAGGAAAAGGTCATCCACTGAAACTTGGAGGAATAGACAAAGTGGCTGGGAGAATGATAGAAAAAGGAGTTTCATAGAAGTGGCAGTCAAGCCGAAGAGCAGCTGACCAGGTAAGCCTAGCAGAACCTACCTGACCGTATCTTTTCAGGGGTCAGCAGAGGCTGGCAGCCTACATTCACACTGGTAGCACTCTGCTTTGGGGGTAATTTCTCAGGAAAGCATGGTGTTTCCTAGCAATCACTTCACCGAAGTTCTGGAGTTGTACCAGTTTGTGAAATTAAGGACCAAGCACACAGTGTAGGGCCTTTGTGTGGGATGAATTTTTGTGATGTATCAAGACTTGACTTAAAGGGAAGAAGAGAAAAGACAGAATCATCCAGAGATAGAAAAACAAGTAGAGGTCAAAGGACTTGGAATAAAACTACTGAAGCAAAAAGCTGGAAAGATGAGAAATTGGGGCCAGGGGGTAACTTTAAACTGGAACAGCAACACGTCTTGGGTCATCCTCAGAATGATCTGAGAATTGTCAAACCTTCATCTTCAATTTTCATCCATTGATATGCTGAGTAGTCTACACAAAAAGAGAAGCCAAGGGCATACATAATGTCTTCTTATGATCTGGTGATCAGAACTTGGCATAAGGCCAGCCTTGCTCTCACTGGACTTCAGTAATAATCAACTTTTCCTGACTCTTTACTCCTACTTCACACACACACACACACACACACACACACACACACACACACGATCTTGGAATTATGGCTTTTCTTCTTGTTACCTCCCAAACAGCTAAGAGCAGACCTCTGTTCTCTAGGCCACATGCATAGCAAGTGTCCCAAGAGTCAAGAGCTTTGAGGCAGGAGGTTCAGGAGTTAAAAGTGAGCCTTAGATGTCATAAGCGCTCAATAACTGTTAGCTATTATCTTAAAAATACATCAGTGGTCTTCAGTCACTCTGGGACATGGAAGGTACAATCTATCTAAATGAAAAGAGGAGACATTTTGGGTTGGCTGTGGCTAAAATGTTCTAGCAATTATTTCATGTGAACTTTGTTTTTTCAGTGTGCTGACAGCTAAAAGGTATGATGCTTGCCACACTTGTTTTTCTTTATACTAAATGGGAAAGCCACTGTATTGGTGAGAGGATGAGTAAGTTCATCTCTGTCAAGGTCTAGAAGAGCTGAAGACTACCATCTCTACAGAGCATCTATAACTGGGGAGACATTTCTAGCTAGTCTAGTCAGTGAAGCCTGCAGTGGAACCTAGCTCTTGCTGCTAACCCCCAGAGCACACACCATTGCTGAGGTCACTGGCTTCATTAAGCTACAGTTAAAATGTCCATAAATTAGTTACTGAAGACAATATCTGTGACCTTTGCTTATTATGGTCTGGGTAGATAATTCCAAAATGCCACCTTTCGTAGCTATGCCTAGGAGAGTGAGTGAGGAGAGTGTGGGAGGAGACTTTTCCTGCCCAGATCTACTATTGGATATTTTGGTTGTTGTTTTTTTCTCCCCATGGTCACTGAGAACATTTAATGAACCACTTCAAACATGGATGATCTATTGAGTACTAGAGTTTCAGAGCACCTCACTTTATGCTGAACTGCCACATATACCACAGGGGCAGTGTTGCTCTAGCACTTCTGCTTTTTTAATTTATTTTTTGAAGATTCACGCATATATAAAATGTGGAGTTATTTAGACAATTGCATCTAAGTATATAAGACATCATAATCATATTTTTCTGTGTTACTATCTCTTGTTCTCCCTTTGTTCTTGAACCTCCTCTTTCTACCCCCTCCTATTTTCATGTTGTTTCTTAATTAAATCACACCCTTTCCCATTTTCCTCGAGGTATTCATTCCTCACTGGTGCGACTACATTTCATGATATTTCCTTTTTTCCAACCTTGTCATTCTGATCAAAATTCTTCCTCAAAACAGTGGAATGGAGAGGAGGTGCCTGGCGCCTGTCCAGAGCAAAGCAGGAAAATGCTACAAATGAGGATGGAGAGCAGGGGTCTGCTTGCTTCTTTTGGCAAAATCTGCTACAGAAACCCATGTAGATGAGGGGGCACTGAGCCATATATAAGTGAGTAATTATCTACTGTTACAGGCCTTATTATCTCTCCAAATGTTTGCTGAAATTCTGTTGGGCAACCATCTGGACCCAGAGATTTACCCATGGATAGAGAGTGCACTGTGGTTTTAAAGTGAGATGGGAAGATTTCTTTCTCTAATTCTTTTCTGTCATCTTCTATTAAATAATTTAGCTGAATGTCTCTTAGATAGCTCTCCGTGAGTCCTCAGAGTAAGTGGTTCTGTGTGAGACACTCATATAAAATATTCTTTGGAAGTTTTTCCCCCTTTCCCCCACTGGAGAATCCAAGGACAGTTTGCCATCTGTTCTAAGAATTTCATTAATGCACCTATTTTTTTCTTTCTCCTTGCAAGAGTGGTCAGTCCAGGTAATTTGTAGCCTTCTCCCATTATGGGAAGGACTTGTAGCCCAGAAGCTTCACCCCATCACTGTTAAGTCCCGGCTCTCTCATTAAGGCTTCTCTCTGGTGGCTTTGTTAGCTCTGAACAACAAAGCCTGTGTCCCCAAACCTGGCTTGGTATCAATAATTTAACAACATGTCATAGACAGCAGTGAACCATGCTGCTAGGACTGAAATATTCCTTGGGCTCCCCATCTATTCTGTTCTGCTTTCTTAGTACGTGGTGAGTAAAAGCACAGGTGGGCATGCCTTTTCCCAATTCAGAAACTCACAGGAAAAGATAATGGCTTCGAGAAGAGTCCATTTACATCACAAAAGGAACCCTTGCTTTACCAGAAGGTTTACTTCAGATATTCTTTAAATTAAGAGCTCCTCTTTGCTAACTGAAATTTTATAGTCTTAATGTGCTCGGGGCTTTCTGGAAAAAAATTTCTCCTCAAAGAAATAGCCAGTTCAGACATTACAGTAGGTTTGCCCTCCTTCAGACATGACAGTGGCCAGGCTACACATAAAATGTTTAAAATACAACATTCCCAGACCAAAGGTTTTGCTTCAGTGTAGACAGAGGTTTCTGTCCTGCCCGGTCCCACAGTCATTCAGTCCCAGAGAAACACACAGAGACCTACATTAATTATAAACCGGTTGGCCTATAAGCTCAGGCTCATTATTAACTAGTTCTTACAACTTACATTAACTCATAATTCTTATCTATGTTTAACCATGTGGTTTAGTACCTTTTCTCAGTAGGGTATCTTGCTTCCTCTGTATCTGGCTGATGGCTACAGACTGAACTTTTTCTCTTTCCAGAATTCTCCTTGTCTGGTCACCCTGCCTATACTTCCTGACTAGCTACTGGCCAATCAACATTTTATTAAACCAATTTGAGTGACAAACCTTTCAAGAGCATTTCAAGCAGCACTTCAGATTTTCTCCTTGTCCAGGTTCCATCTCAGTTTGGTAGGCACCAATACAACTGTAATATGATGTAGATATGTAGATAATGTGATTTGGTCCCTCTCCGTGATGCCAGAAAGTGTGCCCAGGCAGGAAAGTGTCTTATTCTCTTCTAATAATTGCATTAAGAAACTGGAGGAAGGTATTAACACTATAAACTCTATAGCATATAGGCACAGGAATGCTCAGATGTTATCTATATCTTTCCCAACTTTTCTTTTCTGGGATTGCAGGTCTTTTCTGTCTGCCTCTCATAACTCAATACATAGCTTCTGGCCTCTGCTCTCTCTTCTCCTCTAGTCTGTTCCCAAGCCATTCAGGTAAGTGGTTCTTAGACTGTGTCTGCATCACTCTACCCAGTTTGTTCATCGAGTATTCGAGCAGAAAGAGCCTCCTGCTATCAGAGTATCTTCCCTATATGTTGAAACCCACCTACCTCCTTTTTCATGAGTAAATATCCTAGCATGAGATGAACTTCCCTGCCTCCACAGCTAAGTTTAGTCCCTTTGAGTCTAGGTTACCCAAAACATCAAAGAAAAATAAAAAACTTTGAAACATAGTGTTTGAACAGGGGACAATTATACCCATGATAACATGTCTTTCTCCATTTTGACTTACAGCATTTGGCTTAGGTCAACAGCAGTCAGTGAGAGCCTGACTTCTCCTATAAAGACAGGCAAGAGTCATTTGCTTGATCTGTGAAATGTGATTCTTTTCAGGAATTATGGTAAGGAGGTTCTGAGTCCTAGACAGGAATGGAGAAGGTATAAGATCGGGGATAAACCTTAGACAGTAGGAGGTATCGTTTCTTCTTGAGTCATGACTTAGTTGTTTGGTTCTCCAGCAGTGACTACTGCAGCAGCCAATGCTGCCTTGGTCTCAGGAGAAGCAGTTTCTCTACTTTTCCCTTCCCTACGATGACTGCTTGCCATGGCCATAGATACCTTGTGAATACACCACTTACATCTCATCATTACTCTTCCTCAAAAAGCTACATGCCTTTTTTTTTTTCTCCATCACTCAAGAGACAAACAATTGTGTCCAGGAATAGATATATTTCAGAAACAAAAGGAGGCACTTTTAAGATTTATGTTATGACGCCAGGTGTAAATGGAAAAATACCCAAGTAAGCAGAAGTTTGTGGTCACCTTAGATATTGAGTTCCTTGCTCTTTGAGACTTTGCAAATATGCCCATGCTAGCTGTCAATCAAATTGTATTCTAAATGTCAGAATTCTAGTGTAACTAATATAATACCAATAGCCACGGCTAGTTAAAACTGACAGGTACACAGGGACTCTTTTGTGTAGCAGACACTATGTCTTATTAACATTAGTGTCCTTACTCTCATAACATTCATTAGATCAACACAAACTGTTATCATAGAAACAGAAATGGAGAGAGTAAATTAATGTAATTCAGTTTACATACTTTGTCAACATTACTCAGTTAATGAGTAGTGGAAGTGGAACTTAATTATTAAGTCAATATTAGGCACCAGCCTTATCATTTGTCCAAAATCATCACTTTATTAAAAAATAGCATGTGAAGTAAATGATCAATACTGGGTTAGAGTTGGTGGACTGTTTCCTGCTTCTACGTGTCATCCCAACCATATTGCTTCATATCACGCAATTGCCATTATTAATATATTTATGTTCCTTCACAATGTTTCATCTTTGAAACACTGTCATGTCTCAGTTTATTGCCTTTCTAGCTTCTCCTTATCTATCTCGTTTGGCAAAGCCCAGTTTAATTTCACACCGTCTCTGTAGTTATAGCTGGACATTAGGTTGAGAGTAACCCATCACCCCTGGATCACCCCAGCCTAATTGTTCTCTCTACAACATACAAATTCTAACTTTTCTTTCATTCTCTATTTCTCTTTGTCCTTTTTCCCCAACCTAGATACAAAATCCATCAAGCCCCAAACCTCCTAAATATAATTTAGCTTAAAATGTATCTGATATTGAGTAAGGTTGCCTAGACCCATTAAGATAAATGTTGCATGTTCTCTTTCATTAGACACGTCCATCTCCAAATCTCCAGATATAAGTACATATTCTAGACTGACTGCAGAAACCAGGAGAGTGAGACAGGAACCATTTCTGGAGTAATAGGATGGAGAGTAATAAAGAGGGAAATAGTAGGGTGCAATTGTTCTAATGGGGGAAATGGGATGAGTAGAGCTCTAATTGGGAAGAGGAAGTGTGTATGTGTGTGTGTAGAAAAGAAGGAAATAAAATAACAGTAAGGGTATCTGAAAAAGTAATGAGGATTAATACTATTAACCATCTACTAAAAACCTATAATACACCTAAATCTGTATATAAATATGCATTCATAGCTTAAGTGAAAATTTTTTATCTTGGCTAAAAGAGTCAAAGATCACCTAACAAAAATTTGCAACACCAGACATGAGTAGCCCTCCTTTGTATTAGTCAGTCAGAGTTGTTCAAGAGACTCCCCAAAACATGACAGGTTATTGCTATTGGCCTTGGTTGTTCTGCCAGAGCTGGGAGGTAAGTTCCTATAGCCGAAGACACCATATGTTTTAGAAACAGTACCTAGAGACCTGTGACATAGAGTGGACGTAATCCTGAGGACAAGCTTTCATGGTACCAGATGGCACCGTGCAAACTTCCAAAGGAGAGAAGCAGCCAATCGTCCTACTCAGTTATGATGTCTATGAACCACAACAAGGCTAACATGGCATGATAACCCTAAGGGTGCAATAGTGACACACTTATCTTGAGAGTCACTTACAGCTCTATAATGGACCTACTCAAGAAGAGGGGAATCATGTCTGGTACTGGAAACCTAGTCAGCTACCCAAGGCTAGTGATGTCATGTATCTTGGAGGAGAACCCACAACTACCACTTTACTAAATCAATATAATCTCTATCTAAACTCTAAATATTTGTCCTTATACTCACAGAAAAGTGTAGCCCTAATATCATATCAAGGAAAATTCTCTATACATGAGAAGAAGACTATGGTGGTTTAAAAGGAAATGGTCCCCAAATGGCGTGCCACTATTAGGAGGTGTAGCCTTATTTGAATAGGTGTGGCCTTGTTGGAGAAAGATATGTCTCTGTTGGGGTGGGCTTTTAAGTCTCCTACACTCAAGCTATTACCAATGTCACAGCTCAGTTCTAGTTTTATATAGATCAAGATGTAGATATCCCAGCTCCTTCTCCAGCATGATGTCTGACCACATGCTACCATGGTTCCTACCATGATGATAATGGACTAAATCTCTGAAACTATAAGCTAGATCCATTTACATATTTTTCTTTATAAGAGTTGCTGTGGCCGTGGTGTCTCTTCATAGCAATAGAAACCATAACTAAGAGACCATTTCAGAAAATTACAATCAAAATTCAGGGTTGTAAAGCCCAGTTCCAATGTATAAATCTATAAAACACGCTCATATCTATGTCTCAGGGAACATTGTGGATGAGTGGGTAGAAGGATTGTATGAGTCAGAGAATCTGGGAGATTTCTGTGAGATTTTATCTCTTAATGATGTTAGAAGTTACACCCATAAAGCCTTACTGAGATGACTACCTACACGTGAGATGAACAAGGACAATGGCAATAGACATTCCAAATTGGATGGGGAAAACCATGAGGCCTCAATCCTACACAAAGAACTACAAGCAACTAAGAAATGCTAAGAGTGAGTGCAATTGTCTTACCCAGGGAATAGCACACCAAATGATCAACCCAGAAAACATGCATACAAGTAACATAATAGAGAATAAGCAGGTTGTATTTAGGAATAATATATATGCATATATATGTTTGTGTGTATATATGTGTGAACAGACACATATTCAGCA
>NW_026067904.1:5778939-5855978 GCF_014885135.2 Alexandromys fortis | reverse complement strand
TTAGCAACAATAAAAAAAGAGACCTTGAATTTGAAAGAGAGCTAGAAGGGAAATGAGGAATAGTTTGGAGAGAGAAAAGGGAAGATAGAAATGATGTGATTATGTTATAATCTCAAAAAGAAAAAAGAAAAAACTGGGTTAATATCATTTGTAAAACAACAATGTAAGACCTCATCCAACAACACGTCAATTAACTCATCCACAATTCTAACCCAAAATTATTATCTCAAAATTATTCTTTTTTTTCTTTTTGAAGATTTTTATCATTTTATATTTAATTATGTGTTTATGTTTATGTCAAGTGTGTATAGGACCTTGCAAGAGCAATGAAGAACATAGAATTCCCTGGAACTGAAATAAAATGCAGTTGTTAGACATCTGATATGGATGCTGGGAACCAAATTGGGGTTCTTTGAAGGAACACAATGTACTCTTAACCACACTATACCATCTCTCCGGGTTCTTCAATACAATTATTAATAATTTAATCTCATTTTCTGTTAAGGACTTATGATATTATGAGAAGCATAATCTTGAAGCAAGATTTTATTATAAATTAATAGGAAAATGATGTGATAATAACATTTCCATCAAACATCATTGCTTTTCCAGTAATATTTCTACATCAGGGAAGTGACATCATTTTATGGAAAGGAAACAAGAGGATGCACTATCTTGAAGCTTGGATCTAAAAAATCAGGGAGAGCAACAGATATATTACCCACGTTCAGGAAAAGATGGTCTGGAGAGACCAAAGAGGAAGCTGGCCTCAAGAAGCTCCTTTGACTGTGATTCTGAAACAAGAGGCACTGAAATTCTCTGTAAAGCAAACAACCCTCCCTTCATCAACTGTGATATCCTCCATTCTGTTAACTAATGAGTCTGTGTGAATTTCCTTAACAGCACTGGAGGCATCTGACAAGTAGTCGCTGACAACAGAACTTAGTAATTCTTGTTCAGCTGGCCATGAGAGGGGATGGCAAGACTAGGAACAGGAGGCCTGGCCTGCTATGGAGGTCTACCTTATAACTCATTATTTTAATTATGGTTTCTATTGTGATATACCACCTTGATCAAAATCAACTTGGGGGGGGGGTTGCTTTAGGTTACAACTTTCAGGTCAAAATCTATCACCGAGAGAAGTCTAGCAGGAACTCAAGACAGGAACTGAAGCAGAGATTGTGGAGGAATGAGGCTGACTTGATTGTTTTTCATGACTTTGTTAAGTCTGCTTGCTTATTTAACTCAGGACAATCTGCCCAAGCGTTACACTGCTCTATCATGAGCCGGGCCCATCTAAATCAATGATTAATTAAGAAAATACTCTATATTCTTGCCCATAGGCCAATCTGGTTAAGGGGTTGAAGTTATTATCTCTTTTCAAATAATTGTAGCCTGTACTGAGTTGACAAAAACTACAGACAAAGAAACAATAAAAGCACTTATATAGTCACTAACTTGTACAGTGGTCACCTTAGTAGGAATCTCTAGGGGTGCATTTGGAAAGTAATTATGTGGGTTTCTTTGCACAGTCAACACAACAACAAAAGAAAACATGATATTTCTTTACCTTTTATTTTGACATTTACACTCATACCCTTATGGCATTTCTTTACTATTTTAATTTTTAAACTCATTTTATATACCAACCATAGTTCTCTCCTCCTCTCTTCCTCCTGCCCCCACCCCTGCCCCAACCCCTATTCACTCCTCAGAAAGGATAAGGCCCTCCATAGGGAGTCAAAAAAGCCTGACACATCAAGTTTAGGCAGGACCAAGGCCCTTCGCCCTGCATCAAGCCTAAGCAAGGCATCCCACCATAGGAAATAGATTCCAAAAAATCAGAACCACAGATAGCTCCTGGTCCCACTACCAGGGCCCCGACAAATAGAAAAAGCCATACAGTTCATTCACATGCAGATGGCCCAATTCAGTCCCATGAAGGAACCCCAACAGTCAGTCTAGAGTACCTGAGCTCCCAAAAAGTAGGGTCAACTCTCTTTGTGAGTTTCCCCATCATGGTCTCGTCCCTCCTTGGTCATACACCCCCTCCTCTCTTCCACTGTACTCCAGGAAATAGGCCTGGTGCTTGGCTGTAGATCTCTGCATGTGCTTCATTAGTTACTAGATGAAGGTTCTATGTTGAGAATTAGGGTAGTTACTAATCTGTTTACAGTAAAAAGCCAGTTCAGGCACCCTCTTCATTATTGCTAGGAGTCTTAGTTGGGATCATCTTTGTGGATTCTGGGGGATTTCCCTAGCACCAGGCTTCTCCCTAACCCTGTGATGGCTCCTTCTATCAAGGTCTCTCATTCATTGCTCTCCCACTCCATCCCTTCCCCAGCTTGACCATCCAGAACGTACTTGTTCTCATTTCCCATCTACTCCCCTCTACCAACCCCCAACCTGCCCACAGTTTACCCAGGAGATCTCTTCTATTTCCCCTTCCTAGGGCAATCCCTCTTAGGGCCCTCTTTGTTACCTATCTTCTCTGGGGATGTGGTTCATATCATAGCTATCCTTTGCTTTATATCTAGTATCCACTTATGAATGAGGACCTACCATGTTTGTCTTTCTGGGTCTAGGTTACCTCACTCAGAATGACTTTTTCTAGTTCTATCCATTTGCCCAAAAATTTCATGCTCTTATTGTTTTTTAAAGCTGAGTAAAACTCCACTGTGTAAATGTTTCACATTTTCTTTATCCATTCTTCAATTGATATCTAGGACATGTTGGTTGTTTCCAGGTTCTAGGGGTTATAAATAATGCTGCTAAGAACATAGTTGAACAAGTGTCCTTGTGGTAAGATTGAGCATCCTTTGGGTATATGAATAAGATTGGTATTGTTGGGTCTTGAGGTAGATTGGTTCCTAATTTTCTGAGAAACTGCCATACTGATTTCCAAAGATGATGTCACTGTGGCATTTCTAATTCCTAAGTATTCATAACTGTCACAATCTTTTCTCTCACAGTCAATTTTGATTCACAATAAAATGATAATAGCAAACATTTATGATTGCTGATGAGTCATGAAATACAGGAATATGGCTTATTTTTCACTTTGATCCTCACTATGATACTTTGAGATTGCTTCCTTATTATTTTTATGGTGATTTCAGAGATTAAATGTAATGTAGAAAGTTGCTCACAAGTTTGCTCTGAGAAACAGAGCTAGAAGAGTGGAAGAGCTGTGCTCTAGAGCCAGCCCTGCCCACGAGTCCTGTGCTTCTGCACCTTTCACACAAGTCCCAAGCACATCTACAGCTACTCTCCTTCAAACCTGATTTTCAGAAGCCAATCAGCTCTGAGGTAGGCATAGCTGTTCACAATAAAGCAAACATCAGGGTGAAAATATCACATGGAAAATCATTCTCATGATAGCAGATGTTGTTTTTACAGAACTGTCATCTTAGTCAGTCAGCAGACTCTTCTATACCAATTTTAATTTGTATTGATTACATAACTAGAGTAATAGATATTCTTCCTGACATCTCAAAGGCTGAAAATATAAAACCATTCTTTTCTCTTCTCACACTCATACTGTGATATAAATTTTGTCTTTATTCCAAATGTCTATCCAGGATTGTTTTGATTTACAAAATTATCTCCTTTAAGATTCGTGTTCCTCCTTATGCCGGTACCAACCAATCCTAACTTAGCCCGATGTCCCTCTGTGTGTAATTTATCATGCATATGTAGCCTAGCACCTGTGGGTGAGCCTGCTATTTGACTGTATCCAATACATTGTCCATTGGTTAATGTCCTTATGTCTTATATCCTGTCAAAAGCACAAGGTCTTTAGTGAGATGAAACTAAATTATATTTTATTCAATACTCTAATCACAGATTGAATATTAAAATTATATTTTAATGATATTATAAAGCCCTATTCTATGAGTGGCTGGTATAAACAATGTACTGAACACACACAAGTTCACATATATATCTACATATGCATGTGCAAGTCATCTCTCCTTTTATCTTAATATTTATTTTGATAAACAGAAAATACTATTAGAATATCTAAGTTAAAATGTATGCACTTTATACAATGAAGAGTGTCCTTATCCTACTGATAAAAGAAACTGAACAGATAGTAAAGGCAATATAATATGTATTTATTCACTTTTCCCTAAAACAAAGCCAAGGAGCTTTGCTTCTATCAGTAGACAAACTCAGGTAGTGATAAACTCGCAAACATGTCCAAACTTTGACAGTGACACATGTCGTCATCTAGATGTTTCAAGCTTAAGAACCATGTAAGCATTGTTTTCAGCCAGAACCTGGAAACAACCTAAATGCCGCTTGACCGAAGAATGGATTAGGAAAATGTGGTACATTTACACAATGGAGTACTACATAGTAGAAAAAAAATAACGACATCTTGAACTTTGCAGGAAAATGGATGGAGCTAGGAAACATTATTTTGAGTGAGGTAACCCAAACCCAGAAAGACAATTATCACATGTACTCACTCATAGGTGGCTTTTAAACATAAAGCAAAGAAAGACAGACTACAAACCACAATCCCAGAGAACTTAGACAACAATTAGGACACTAAGAGAGACTTACATAGATCTAATATACATGGGAAGTAGAAAAAGACAAGATCTCCTGAGTAAATTGGGAGCATGTGGACCTTGGGGGAGGGTTGAAGGGGGGAGGTAAGGAGGGTAGCAGAGAAAAATGTAGAGCTCAAAAAATCAATAAAAAAAGTTCTATTCAATAAACAGGGAAAGGAAAAGATCACCAAAATGTTCTAAAGGGGGGGGCATAGAAAAATGTAGAGTCAATAAAAATCAATTAAAAAACATGTAAGTTAAAATAAACATTCCATATCAGAACATTTAAAGCAAATCTTATGTTGTGTTGGACCACATGCATAGATATCCTAGGAACACGAGGCTCTTGGACAGTGAGTTCAGAGCAACTTGATGTCCTAGAACATCATTGTCGTCACTTGGGGAGCAGCATCTTTGATGAGATTAGCAGAATTTGTCTGGAGTAGATTACTAGAGTATGTTCAGAAGGCAGCTGATAAGGTACAGTTAATACCCAAACTAAAGTATCACTATGGTTTCTCAAAGAAAATAAGAATTTATTTTTATAAATAGAACATTTATATTCACAAAACAACATTGTGTGTCCAATATGTATATTATCATTAATGGAAATAACCCTCTGAGTCTGAAACAGTAGCACCTAATTGTAACAGTGTTGCTACTTGAGTAGCAAGGTAAAATTAAACTGTCCTTTATAAAACATATTTTTTAAATAAATATTTGGATGCAACCAGTGTTCATGTTTATTCACATCTACCATAATTTTTTTTCAAGACAGGGTTTCTCTGAGTAACAGCTCTGACTGTCCTAGAACTCACTTGTAAACCAAGGTGGCCTCAAATTCACAGAGATCTGCCTGCCTTTGCCTTCTGAGTGCTGGGATTAAACGTGTGCTCCACCCCTGCATGGCCACATCTACCTTTTTAAATTACAGACATTCCAGAAGCACACACAGTAAGTCAACTTTGATCAACAAAGCCTCCCACTTCACATTGCACCCGGGACTTTGACCTTCTAGCAACAGCATTTTACATGTCAGGACTTTCCCAATATTGCCCACTGAATGAGCCATCAGCATGCGCACGCCATACTCTCTTAGTCAGTAATCCAATAACTTCTCTTTAACCCCAAACTCATCAGTATTCCCTTATCAGTGACCCAGATTTGAACTTCCCTTCTCTTCTACTGCTACTTAGAGTCCAGACACTGCTACTTATCCTTTCCTTTGTAACACCCCTTTCCTTTTCTTCTTCCTCACTAGAATGAAATCCATTCATTTCCTGTGGGCTCTTGAACTATCTTTAGTGTGTGTCCTTTGTTCCCAGTTCCACACCCTTCAATTCTCTAAGAACACCTCCAAAACATTTCAGTTCTCCCTTGATTTTTTTTAAACATTTCCTTGGACTTTTTGTTCGGTTAGCATCATCTTTAATTTCCTTGAGAGTAAAAAAGAATAGGAGGGGGGAAAAAAAGAAAAAAAAAAAAAAAACAGAAACTAGCCATCATCATCTTCTGCCACTAAAGTAACCAACTTGTCGGCACTCTCATTCCATCATTTTGACTTTGTCTCACTGAACACAGTTTTCAGACATATATTTAAAGTCAGACATTCTCCTTCCAGAGTGGTGGGTTTGAGTGGCCTGACTCTGAGTTCCCAAGCACAGCGCACCTCTGTGTATTGTTGGTCCTCACTTATCTACAGTGGATGAGAGGTCTCTCATTTTAGCAGTTTCCTCAGTTTCCTGTTCCCCTCACACAAACTGCCCCTCATTGTAGGAAAGAAACCACAAAATAAAAGCCTTTATAATCTTTCTTTCCATTTCTCTGCTCAATGGTTTTTCTAAACCGTACCATTTACCCCTACCTTTTCTCTTTCAAATGCATGGCCTCTTCTTTTTACTAATTGTTATTGCATACATATATCTGTACACACACACACACACACACATATAAATTGAATATGTTCAGTACATATACTGTCCCTCGTGTGTATGTTTTCAGGACTAAGCATTTGGCAATGAGCAAGCAATTGATATGCTCTTCCCTGGAGAACATCATTTCTTCCACTCCCAGATTTTCTCAGTTGCAAATAGTTCTTTGTGTAGGGCTGAGAATTTGTGGATTTTTCTAGTTCAGGTTTAGAAGTCCATTGGTGTTGTCTCTATTTATTTAAGTTTGGGCAGTAACGTTGCTGAGACTTTACCGGTATAGCTTCTGATTGCAAGGAAACACAAGCTCACAGCAAACTTCTTGATCCTCTGCCTCTTATTTATTATCTTTCTGCTTGGCAAGTGCCCCTGACCTCTCCTTCCACGTCTTTTCTGCAACCCACAGGTTTTGCCTGGGTCTTACAACCACTGCACCAGCATAGTTTGGCCTTTCTTGCCTTCACTGCAAAGGAGTTCTAGGCTTAGGCAAGGACCATCTCTACCTATACCCCTAAAACGCAGGACTCTCCCATGTCATATCTAACGTTTCCATCCAGAAATATCTACCCCACTTCCCAGGCTTGGAACGTGAAGCACTTCTTGTATACCAGTCTAGTTTCCTATGCCCATCTGACTTCATGCCTCCATACTATTTCGAAACTCTAGATCCAGTCTACCTCTACGCCTTCTCTTCATTCCCAACTTGTTCTGTCTGTAATAAACTCAGAACTTAAAAAAGAAAGTTCACATTCCCAGAACTCACCCCAGGGATACCACAAAAATGAAAGGTCAATCCTGAATTTCCTCTTCCATACCTACCAGTCATACAGAAATACATGGCAATGAGAATTACCATAGTAAATTATTCCAGGATGCAGAATTTAAATGCATTAGCTGGATACATCTTTGTTTCTGTTTTTTTTTTTTTTTGTGAGTTTTTGTGGGGTTTTGTTTGTTTGTTTTGTTGTTGTTGTTGTTTGGGTTTTTGAGACAGGGTTTCACTGTGTAGCTCTGGCTGCCCTGGAGCTTGCTTTGTAGATCAGACTGACCTTGAACTCACAGAGATCCACCTGCCTCTGCCTCCCAAGTGCTGGGATAACAGGTGTGTACCACTGCTGCCCAGCTTACATCTTTGTATTTTTAAGCACTAGAAAATATGATGGCTATAATGGATTTTCAATGAGATTGGAGCCAGGTTGACTGTCTTCTTCATCACTGTGTCAAGTCACAGTGACTGAGGTCGCTCTTTCTAGAGTAAAGCCCTTAGACAGTTTCCAATGTAAGACTCCATATTTGTATTATTTTTCAAACTCATTACATGGCTTACATTCATAAACACAAAATTCTAAGAAAAATATTTTTGCCGTAAAATAACAGACTTATATTTTTTAGCTCTTAGACTTTAATGAAAATTAAACAAAAATCAGAAAGTGCTGCCAATCCCTATTATGTCCCACCTCTCCAGTTATTAAGAGCATACATCAATGTACTTCACTGTGGCAACTGATAATTCGGTTTTAACAAGTTGCTATGAACCTTAGCACACAGTTTACATAGGTTTCCTCTTTACATTGTGCATTCTATGGGTTTTGACAGATGTATATCATTGTAAGTCCACCATGATAGTACCTAAAATAAATTGCTTTTCTACCTTACACTTGAGTTTGGTCTACTTGTGTGTCTTTCCTCACTTCCTACCAACCCCTGATACACAGTAATTTTCCAGTCTCTGTAATTCCATCTTTCTCTGGGTATCCTGGGATTGGATTATACAATATGTAGCCTTTTTTTGTCAGTTTCAATAACTTTTCTTGACTTGGCTCCTTTCTTTTTACCTTAAGTAGCATCATGGCGGCACATCACCTAATGACTTCAGTTTGATTATTCCCAAGAATCAGATCTCATGGGAGGGGAGTTGTTCTATTTCTGTTCATTTGGTGCTTTCTGCCCCATCCCCAGCCCCTGGATATGTTGCTAATTTGGGTCACTATATGCACTTCTCAGGCTCACAAAGGAGGGGGTTAAATTTTGTGAAGTGTCTTTCTACTGTACGTGCTATGCCAGCTGATTAAACAAGTCTATGTGTGCCCTACCCAAAACATGTCTCTATGTGGCAGTGCGTATTTCTGTTTCATTATTACACTGTGTGCAGCTGAGCTATATATACCGTACTCACCAACTGCTCCTATGCCAAAGACTGATGTACTTCAAGGTTCATGTCTTATCTGAATGTCCTGCATGCCCTCTTCAAACATACACACACACACATGTACAGACACACTCACACACACACACACACACACAATCATTCTTGGTCTTTTCCATCTTGAACTTTTCCCCCATCTGCCTTCCTTTATTACCTCCTTTCATCTTTTCCTCCTTTCTTTCTTTCCCAGAAATAAAATTTGAATTATTCTCAAAGTAGTTAAGTTTAGTGGTCTGCGAACATCTCCCAATGCCGCTGATCCATCTTGAAGTCTATTTTTCTTTCATCACACTCTAGTTAAGTTATCATTTCTCCAAAATTTGGGGGTGAGTTTAAGATATTTATTTCACCCTTTGATAAACAAGCTGGCTGGACTGTTTTCCCGTACACAGACAAGCTAAAGTGTCCAAAGAGAAACTCAGCCTTAAAGAAAAGGATGAGATGTCTTGGTCCTGAGGCTAGAGCTTAATGCTGAGTTTTCTTTAGGGCTGGCAGAATATCTTCAAAAGCAAAATCTGTGCAACGAAAGAAAAAAAAAAACAGAATTTAGTCACACAAGATCCTAAAGGAGCCTATCCTTTGTGGAACCCATTTGCTCCTGAGAACTCAAAAGAACCTTTGGCCAAACTCTAGTTTGCTCTAAACACCATCTTTCACTATTCATGAGAATGAAATAATGTGTTATTTATTTAAAATTATGTTTCTTCTTTTTTGCCATCCCCACTTCCTCTGTACTCCACATCAAAGGAGTGAAGTAAAGGTGCAGTTCTCACAGGTGAGAAAACTGAGACACAAAATGATCAGATGCAGCCCGATTTCTGCACTCCCTCACCCCCGCCCCCACAACACCTTCCTCCCCTCCCCGGTGTACCCAGCTCACAGGAGCTTCCATGATAGCAGTGGTCACCATCAGAGTCAGCAGCTGAGCCTGTGATGGAGTCAGGTCAGGGGGTCAGAGCAGCAAATTTAATGACACAGCTGGGAAAACTTAAAAGCCTGCTATCAGCTGGGTCGTAAGCAGAGGTTAATACTACAGTGCCATTTGCCACGTCCCCCAATCCACAGTGAGCTTCAGGAGCATCAGAAAGGTTCTGTCCGGGGTTGGCTTAGGTCTGAGCAGGCGGCCAAGTTAAAAATGGAAATTTCGATCCCAACGAAAAGTTCAAAACTTCTCAGTGAATCCCACATGACCCTCAACCTATCCTCACCTACTAATTAAAACAAACAGATATTTCCAGTTAGTTCGTATGAAAGTGGTGTTCTGGGTCTCGGGCCAGATGATTGAATACCACTTAACCATCAATCAGTCCTTTTCAAAGTACCGTGTTTGAAACAGGGGTGCATTACCTGCTCAAATTTTAAAGAATACTCCCACTGCCAGCCACTAAATATAAAACCTCAAGGGCCCATCATGCACCCTACTGTGCACTATACCTTTAATTCCATAATATATGCGGTTTTAAATTCAACATTTATTTTTAACACCTATATTTTAATGAAACATGAAACATAAAATGAAACTCCAGTCTGCCTTGTATGAGCACGAAGAAAAACCCTAATTACCTGTTTCAAAAGTGTGAAGCGCTTTCTAATTTTCCAGCAGCCGGCTTCCTTAGACAGCACTCGGTGTTAGAACTATTTATGCCAATTGTGCTATTTCATGCATAAAATTACCGCATTATTGTTGGAATAGATGCCAGAGAGATATCTAAGCAGGGCGCAATCACCTCACTTTCTGTCAAATTGGACTCCTGAACAGTATCATAAATTTTATTAGAAGGCAAGGGGCTAATGACAGCCAATCAGGGCAAATGCTGATAAAATTGCTGCATTTTACATTATAAAAACCAGATGATATTTTTGTCAGAGGGCCACCTTTTTGTTTTATTAAGGATATGCCATGAAAACAATATTGGAGTATCATAGGATATTGGGGCAAGCTGCTCCCCTTGCCCACAGTGGGGTGACCTGCCTCTTGGGGTACCCTGGCAAAGATGTGTCTGGCAGCCTGTGCTCATCACTGCCTGATTAATTGTGATAAGATGGAGCAAAGCAAAGTGCATCCCCCACACCTGGGCACCATAGTTCACCTGCTAGCAGCTTTATTCGCTCAGGGTCCACTCTTTGGGAAACAAATATTAATGTTCCCCTGTTCTCAAGCCCTTTATTGTGCTATAAAAAATTGTTTTCGATTAACCTGCCAATTGAATCTGGAGAGCTGAGTGGATTTCATGACTCCCTTGCTTCTTCCTAGGGGTTTTCAGTGGAGTGTCGGGTTACAAGGACAATGGAACAGGAAAAGAAGCTTTGGGCAGATCTCTAGCCCTTAGTGGTGGCACTGAGTTCTGTTTCACCAGGAGTGGCAATGATCTCCATGATTTGGAGACTAAAATGTGGGACTTTGGGCAAACAATTCAGTCATCTGAAATCCTAGTGTCTTTTTCTCTAAAATGGTGATATGTTACCATATCTCTGAGGTAAATTTCCAGCTCTGAAGCCCCAATATCCCAATATCCCTACACAGTGCACATAAACACACACACATAGACACACACACACACACACACACACACACACACACACACACACACTTGGATAAATATGTAATCCTCCTACCTTTGTCGCTATAGCCACTACTTACCTGAAACTGGTATCAGAGAAACACTGTCCTTATCAGAATGAAGAGAGCAAGAGCTGGGTGGCCTTGCCTTTTGTTTCTGCTCTATTCCAGGGAGAAAACCCTACAGGGTGACAGAGCCCTCTGTGATCAGCAGCTGCTGATAATAAAATAAATTATTCACTTAAATATCCTTTCAGGCTGTCAGAAAGGTAGCACAGGTATTCCATGAGTTTTATCTTTGGAGTGGGTCACAAGGCTATCAGGTTAAAAGGGCAACTTGACTCTACTGCAGTAGGCCTTATGTGGTCTTGTATCACACCAGATTCAAAGTTCTCAAAGGAAAGCCCCTATGTTCTACTATTCTATATATTCTTAGTATTCAACACTAAAAACAAACAAACAAAAAAACTGGAGAGTAATCTTAAAGCCCAGTACTTAGTGGTTATGGATGCTAGAACATGCAAAACTGTGCGCTGACTTATGACTGAACACCTCATGAATACTAACTTCCAAAGCTGGTACCCTGATTTAAAGTGGTGCTGAGGAGAGATTCCAGAGCCTCATACATGCCTAGCATTTGCTGTTACCACTAAACTATGTCCTCCACCTGAGACGGCTGCTGCTAAAGCAGAGAACGCACATTAGATACCTAACAGATGTGTACTCATGTGTCTCCGGTGAAGTTTCTCCTTAGCCATCACCATAAATCTACCTTCAGAAACTACACATTGCTTTGCCTCTTTAGCTTACCTGCCTCAAGGGACCAGCAATGGCTGATTGTTCCATAGTGTTATAATCCATCGATCAGAGTTACCAATTCTTACTTTGTTTGAAATAGTCTGAGAAGTTTGGGGCTGTATATTAACCAAATGAATTTATTCATAATTAAATAATACATTAAAGTTATGTAAATCAAGCAAAATATGTCATATACAGTAACAAATTAAGTTCCATGACTAATGGACAATGATCACGATTCTCAGATAAGCTGTCATGGTTGCAATGGATTGTTCTGTGTCACTGAAGCTGATAGCCAAGTTGCTAAAGGGACAACGATCTAGCTCTGCATCTGGGGTGACAGAAAGCAAGTGATTGTGCTTAGTCCCCTAAGAGTCTCCTATATGCCACCTCCCTCACCTGATCTTTAGGGCTAGCGGTTTCTTGACAGGAACATCAGCTACAATCTAATGAATCTGAAATCTCCAAGCTTAGAGTCTTCAGATCTTGCATCTCAAGATGTTACCTCCATCTTCTGTCTAGATACTATATAACACTGCCTCCAGAGAAAGCAAGGTGGTGCCCCAATCTTCCAATGAGACAGAGATTTAAACAGGAACATAGATTGAAATATAGTCACAGAGAAATACTCAGAAATTAAAGAAATCACGAGTTCAGTGAGCAAAAGAGAACACGCAATCGCCAACTAAAGTGAGAGCAATAGTGAGGCAGCACAGTCTCATTATGAACACACAGTTGCCCATCCTCAGAAGATTTTCTAATGACCTAGGAATTGCTCCATTAGGGTTCCGTAATTATTCCCACAGTTCCTGGCACCTTTTTACCCAGCTTAAAAACAGAGTATGAATGACTCCAAAATGCATTAACTACATTTGAAGTACCGCACCGTTCAAGTGGAATACTGGTGTAATTCAAAGTAATGAACACTTAACTATGGATGCAGCAGTAGAGCGGTGACATCTCTAAAGTCATATTGACCGTCAGGTTGTCAGCTATTAATGCCTGTCTTAGAGGAAGGAGATGTTGCCTGGAGTAGTTCAGAGGGCTTAGGTCATCTTCTAAGGACAGCGACTGTTATTGGCAGCATTTTCACAGTTTCTAGGTAACCAAGCCAGGTGTGAACGTAGCACATTTGAATATTCAAATGCCCTGTAAGTGATGTGTACATATGCTCCCTTCTTCCTCTCAATCACTGCTTGCATCTCAGCCCTGGCTATCTCGGATATTATTTTCAAACCACAGCCTCCCTAACTATATTATCCTTTATCGCAATCCCAGGCTACTGTCTATTACAATGCTCTGCTCTCATTTTTAATACGGTTTTTAAACAAAATAAAACTATATAATTTCTATAACTTCCTTCAACCTGATGCCTCCATATCTTCTTTAAAACCCCTCTTAACGTTTCCCACAACTCTCAGGTTTATAGCCTCTTTTCCTTTGTTATATTTCTGTTACACATACGTTTATATGAGTATGCACAAATATATCTATTATTACCTGCTAAATCAGTTTTTTTGTTTGCGCATATATGGTTTCAGGGCTGATCACCCTGCTTTGGACAACCAATAAAGTTGATCATCACCGGGAGAGGCTAATTCTCCTTCCAGCAGGATTAGTTACTTACAGTTTTTGACCTGGAGATGGGGCCTCATGAATTTTTTTTTTTTACACATTAATATGCCCATTGATTCTGTCATTGTCCTGGTATTGTTTATGAAACCTTTTGTAGGAAAGAGTGTTTTACAGTCAACTTCTGTGTATTCTGGCCCTTTTGATATGCACCTGACGTCAAAATGGAAGCTGTCAGCTGCAAGGTAATCAGTATAGTCTGGGCTCTACGGTTTAAAATCTAGATGAAACTAAGCCCATCAGATAGCTAAAATGGTAACACAATTTAGCATGAATTACATCCACCAAGTCACAAAAGCTTCACAAATGAGTGTGTCTCACAACAACTGAGTGAAAGGTCCAGGAAGTAGGGTCCAGGTGCTCACTGGGAATCAGGTACCTCACTGGTCTCCTGACTTGTTTCTCTCGCAGGACCCAATGCTAGTCTTCTGATTATTAAAAAAAAAAAAAAAAAAGAAAAGAAAAGAAAAAAAAAGAAAAAGAAACCTGGCCTTGTCACCTCAGTGGCTATAAATCCCACTTATACACAACTTATAAAGATTCCTGTGTTTGTAATACGACTCCATATGTGCAAGCGGTGGACAGGGCATGATACCAGATGAAGAGACATCAATCTGAACAAATGTACAGGACAAAGAAGCTTTGTGCTTCTGCTTTGGGTGGGGGTTTACTATTGTAAATTTTAGCCTGGAGTGTAAGTGGTAAATGTTTTAACCTTTTCGAAGAACACTAATGAAAGCTATGAATTAAATAGGTGATGGGTATGTGAGACCGGAGAACTACAGAAACTTTTATTTCTAAAAATAAAGGAAATACAAACAGTATTTTATTAAACAGAATTGAGATGAAAATGGGTTTATGAAAGCAAAGCTGGCAATGTGGGCAGATTGTGCATGGGAGATGGACAATAGGTGATATATCTATGTATGCCACAGCATTTCTATAAAGTTATTTTGTGATCTCATGAGGCCTCGGGCGTAACAACATAACATTTGAATTCTCAATAGACTAGAAGTTTCATGACTCCATGCGCATGCTGATTACATGAAACCTTGGTAATAAACTCAGGGCGAGGATATCTTAAAATCCTGATTGGTTTATAACCTTGCCATCTATTCGTGTCCATTTATTATCTTTTATATAAAATCAGACATCTTGAGTTGTCTCTGTTGCTGCATCTACGTGGTTGAAAGCAGTAGAGTGTGGGCCATAGGGCCCTTTTTGGAGACAGAATATAATACAAGAGATCAGCAAAGTAATAAAAGGGTCTGAGAGTTCCATCCCTAGGAAATGAAATTCAGTTAAATACAACACCAAGATTTTTTAATAAAGGGATTGAAGTTTGCAGCTCCTGTCCTTGAAGATTCTAGCACCAGATGAGACTTTGTAATGCAGACCTTGAGTAGAAAGGGGAAGGATACAGAGAAAAAAAAAAAAAAAGAAGAGTAATAAATCTCTAAAATTTGACAAGTGACAGATCTTAGCCTGGTTACCTGGTTATGCGAAAATTTTAGTAGATTTTTCTGTCATTCACAGTTCTTATTCATAAGAATTTTATCTTACTTAATGACACAAAGGTGGCCCTAGTATATTTGCTTTGTAGAACAGAACATTTTCAAGTCCAGCAATCAGCAAGTGATGTTTGTAATGTTTTGTAAAGACAATGTTTTATAATTAACTCCAAATCATGGGTATGGACACACACAATTATTTTCATGCTTCAGAATATAATAACAAGCAATGAAAACTGTATAGCATCAGTACACTGTTCAGCTAAATGTTTGAAGTATAATCAGCTCCCTCTTAAGTTTAGACTTCTTTTGATTCTTCTAGTTCTCTCTCTTCCTCATCTCTTTGATCTTTGTGCTATTTCCTCTTTTTTTATTCTGCAATCTTCCCTTCCACATGTGTACAACAGTAGACACTTTTTCTTTGTCCCTCATAAAAGGTCATCATTTTCTTTCTAAAAAAGGAAGGAAGGAAGGAAGGAAGGAAAAGAAAAGGAAAGAAAATGTAAGAGGATCATGTTGCTGAGCCACTTAGCAAGTATTTCCTTTTTATCTACTTTGTGAAAGTTGTAAATAAAATCAAGACAATCAAAAAACATAGGAAAAACATAAGGTGGAATAAATTAGCACATTGATCAGGAAGAGTAGAGATGTTAATGGGGTTTCTACAAAGAAAGATTATAAGTGTGGCAAAGAGATAGACAACTATTTCTAAGTTATTACCACAATCTTTATGAATGAAAGAAATGAAAAGTTTTAAATATGTGTGCATGTATAGTACATGAATCTAGAAAAAGGACGATTTTATTAGTAAAGTTATTAGTAAAAGGAGCAGGAGCAGGTATTAGGGTGAACACAGACAAAGTATATGTTCTTCCACAAGAATTCAGGTTTTATTTGTAGATTTTGTTTTTGTACAAAGTTTGATCAACCAGGGTTTTTCTTAAAAGAAAGTGTTTGTTCCTGAACCCTAAGTTTCTGTTCCCAGAAATGCCTACCTCGTTCTAAACCAATCTTTCCATATAGTTGTATTACACCTCTCTTCTAATCTCACCCAGGAATTATTGTTCTTGGTTGAATTTCTGAGAACCTGGATTTTCTTACTGATTCTTCGCATGTTCAGATCTGCATCCCTCACTCATTCATTTTTACCACATTTTTCTCATTAAACCACAATTTGGCATTGCTGCTGAGTAGATAATATTCACAGGGAAATTCACTTAGAATATGAGTAGAGTCAGGGGTAGAATTTTATGCTTATTCATGAGTGAATATTTGACTCTGTATTCCATAGAGTGCTCTATGTACCTCTCACTAATGCACCTGAACTTTCCCAGGGAAATTGAAATCTCCCCATTCAGTTATACAATTCAGGTATTCTCTAGGTTTCATCTGAGGGTTTTTCCACAGTCCTCCAGGTTAGAGAGTCTTCCTACTATGGAAAGTGAGCAATTGTTTCCCTGCCTCCCTTCACGGTTACCCTGGGAATCACATCTGTTTCTCTCTTGTATTACATCTCCACTTCTAATGTTTCTTTCTTTTCTCATTTGTGTCTACTAATTCTCATGGGCATATTAATCAATAACTTCCCAGGAAAAGGATAAAAAGAGCAGGCATTCCCTGAGAATTTCCCCTCTTGTAGTCTTCGTTGTAAGTGTCAGCTTACTCTTTGGTCTTCACCTTGCAGATAAAACCTTTACCCCTACTACAATCTTTTGATTCATGATCATTTTAAAAATGGTCTTATTTTTCTCTGAAGTATAAAAGCTTCTTGAATCTTCTCTTAATCCCTGACATCCGCACGATTTCATCTAAATCCATGGGTACTTGAGGGACCCATTGAATCTAAACCCAGTTTGCTGGACTTTACCTACTTTTCCAGATTCCCCTTTCTTCTCATCCAGTTGGAATTAACCAAATTTAGATCTCCTTGACTGGCTTAAGTTCTTTTTATAGATTTCAGTTTAAGAAATATTAAGGAATTCAGCAGGTATGCGGAACCTAGCAGTGAGAAGTGCTAATCCACACACAGGAGTGAAGAGTAGCAGAAAACACAGGAGAAGGTGTGCAAGGCCTCTTTCTCGTTTTTAAAATCTCTTTAGAAGATAGCTCACAACCTACATGAAAATAATAATAACATATGTTAGGTAAAATCCACAATCATGGGGCATCAAGTGAAATGTTTATAATGTAAAATAAAACACATGAACGTGGCCCAAACGTGAAGAGAATGTTGGCGCCTTCTTAGCCTCCAGGAATTAATGCAGTAGCAGTGGAAGACAGACTGAAATCATCTAAAAAACACATGCAATGATCTCTAAAACAACCATCAAAATAACAGCACAAAGATAACTAAAAATCATCAAATAAAATAAATTGTAATTTTAGTTTTAATAGTTAGCTAATTGGAGAGAGGTCAAATACAAGGCAAAATAAAACAGAGAACAGATTAAGACCAAAACATTAAATTAAAAAAGTTCCGAATTACATTATATGCAAATACTCTAGGTGCTTCAGTTGGCAATCAAAAGCCTATTGTGTCGTAAAAATTTAAAAAAGATTCCAGTTATATGCTGCTTGAAAGAAGTTCATTTTAAATAAAACTGATAATAAAAAGTTAAAATGAAAAAAATAATAATCCACACATGATCCTAAAACTTAATGATGGCAACCAACCTCTTAACCAAGAGGTTTTTGAAAAGTCTGTTTTGAACAGACTTAAGTTTTCAAGTATACACAGAACTTTCACTAAAATTACAAAATACCCAGAGCATTCAAACAATTCTTAATAAATAATAGAAGATTTAGGGAATACAAACTCTTTCCTGGGATTAAATGGAAGGAAATTACAACTGAATCATAAAATGATTACTGGAAATATGTTAAATCTACATGTTGAAAGAAGGCCACAGGGAGTCAGAAAGTTCTGCGAGAAGAAAAAATACAAGAACTCAATGGTTATGTGGGAGTCCCTTCTGTATGCTGTGATTACCATTAATGAATAAAGAAACTGTCTTGGCCTGTTGATAGGGCAGAATTTAGGCAGGAAAGACAGAACTGATTGCTGGGAGAAGGAAGGGTAGAATCAGGAAGAAACCATGGAGCCACTAGAGAAGAAATGCTGAAACTTTGCTGGTAGGCCACTACCTCATGGTGATGTACAGATCAATGGAGATGGGATAAATTAAGATGTAAGCGTTAGCCAATAAGAAGTTATAGCTAATGGGCCAAGCAGTGATTTAATTAATACAATTTCTGTGTGATTATGTTGGTTCTGGGTGACCGGGACAAACAAGTGGCCTCCTTCTACACACTGGCACTCCTGGTGCCATGGGAAAGGGTGCAGAGGAAGAGCCCAGAAACCAGAGCATCTGTGTGAGTGAAGAGGGGTGTCTCACATGAATCTGAAATCACAGAAAGAATAAATTAAAAGTCAGTTAGAACAGAAGTAACAACAGAGGTCAGAGCAGAAACTAGCCAAGAAAGTGAAAGACTAACGAGATATGTTGATTCCTTTTCTTCTGTGAGCAGTAAAAGCATCTCACTTCTGGCCACAATTATCAGGAAAACACAGGAGGTAAATACTGAAATTTTCAGAAATAAGAAAAGGACTTTTATAAGATTCCTACACATACTCAAATCTGACAAAGATAGCACAAAAAGATGAAAAAATATCACATGCCAATGGGCATTGGAATGTGGGATTGTAGAGATAATGGCTGAGATGCTCTTAGCAGATATGTGTAACTGTTTATGTGTAGATACACATACATAGAACTGTTACTTCTATATATATCATATATGTTCACATATGTTGTATTGTGTGAAATGTTATCTTTCCATGTTTTTTGTCAAAAGTTTTTCTCTCTAAAAGCAAGCAGCTTCTCAGCATTTCATTCTGTGTACTGTCTGAGTCTCTGTCTTTTATCTTTAAAATATCATTTTATCTCTTCAGATATTAGTGATTCTTAACTGTTTGCATTTTATAGAAAGTTATGAAATCTTTACCTGAAATCCTAGAGTGGATGTACACACACTATGGAATGATAATTATTTCTTTCAGATGTTTGGCTGGGGATCCTACCATGGTTTTACTATTTGTTTTGTTAGCTATGGTTGTATTTGCTTTTATAATGAATCCTTCTTTTGTGAAGGGAGACCAATTTCCTCTTTGGCCAACATGCTTAAAAGACAACACTTGCAACCTATGATTATAGTGGAAGGACAACTGTCATGGTGTCAATATTTTAGATATATAGCAAAGAACATAGGGATATACATTTCAGGAATATTTTGCAAAGCAGGCCATTGAATGGAGAAGAGAGTAGTTTTTTCTTTTCTTTTTACTTTATTTTTGTTAGATTTGTATAATTATAATTAGTATAATTATTATTTTATTTTATTAGATTAGTATAATTATACTAATATATCTTACCATATATCCTTCCATGTTCCCCTAAAAATTCATGCTCTATTATTAGTTTCATTGTTATTGTCATATATATATATGTATATATGTATATAGTTATACATTTCAAAATATAACCTGCTAATTTTATATAATGTTACTTGCATGTATTTTATCAGCACTGACCATTAGGCACTGTGCAACCAATTGGTGTGTGATTATCTCTGAGGAAGAACACTTCTTCCATTCCATCACGTGTCCTAGCAATATCAAAGTGCAGGTTTTAATATTGGGGAAGTTTGATGTTGCTCAATATCTTATTTCAGTAATTTGTCACTAACATTAAAAATATGGGGAAAATTTACCTTAATATCTCTTATGTCAATGTTTCCAAAGGCATCACTTTAGGGATTCAGACGCTAAGTCCAGAGACTATATGCTAGAAACACTTCTGCTAGGTTTCCATTGGAAGCCACAGCACTTCTTAAGAATATCCCACATGACTTTAGAGTGAATTGTTTAGAAAAAGAGACAAAGAGAAAATTAGATTAATATGGAACATGATCAAGCTGAGGCTACATTTCTGATGTCAAGACAGGAAAATAGCATGGCTTAAATATTAGTTCTGAAGAAAAATTTTAAAGGTTATTGCAAATGCATTTTAAAGGTTGACAGCCTCATTATAATAAATGGATGCACTTCCCAAATGATGACTTTGAAAGACAGCTCTCACTGGGGTGTATAAATTTAGGGGAGTCGGCGTGGATGGATATAATTAGGAAGTCTAATTTATTTCTTTACTTCCTCACCTTGGACTAGTACACCAGGTGGGGTCATGGACATTGCTGCATTACTAACCTGCGAAAACCTATTAATGCTGTCTGCCTCCGGAGACCCTGGGCTGAAGACTGTGGAAGACAAGAAGGCTACAGCTTTGACAAATACCCTCAGGGTCTGCAAAATGGCAGAGCTGGGAGGTGTGTGCCAAATCGTGTTTGGCTTTGGCCCCATAACTTGTGAGTCTGTCAAAGACTCATCACGTCAATTGGTGGAAAATGGATTACTGTCATTCTTCAAGGCACGCCACATCATTCCCCATTGATTGGCATGCCAAATCCTTCACAAAGTAATGAGTCAGGGACGATTCGAATCATCATCCAACTGTCAGCTTGATTGCATAGCCCTCTATCAATGGGATTAAGCTGGTGTGGCATCCAAAATGTAATGAAACACATTACTTTACTTGAGAAGTTGACAGGAAGACAGGGATGCTGGACCCAGGAGGCCGAGGCATACAGGAGAAAAAAAAAAACTAATAAAAATCGGGAGAGAGAATTGATAGATGATATAAATACACTTTTTTTCCTTGCCTCACAGGAGAAGCTGTGGCTAAAGGGAATTACACTTCTCTTCAAAGAGACTTTGGACTGAAACAGACATGCAGGAATTTGTCTAGTTCGCTCTTTAACAAAGAAAGAAGCTGAGGGGTCAAGATGTTAGCTAACATGAAAGCAATGTGAAGACAACACCACGCACACATGTTCTTTGGGGGGAGAAGGGGCAGTTTTCCACCTTGCTTCTTCTACTTGCTAGCTGTGTCACCAGACAAGACCTTCAATCTGACGTCATGTGCCTAATGGGGATAATCATGAAACATGCATCACATAAGATCAATATCCACATACGTGTGCAGACAGAACATTACCTATATCGCAGGTATATTGTATGTCCCTTGGATCTGTGGAGGGGGTGTATGGGAACAAGTCTGCATATAAAATGACTATAACCTTATCAGTATTTCTTAACAAATAGCAACACATTCAGGACAGTGCTTCAATGCTGTCTCCCAGATTGGTTTGCATTTGACATTTACTTAAACATAGAAGGCCTGATGCAAAGACTCAGAATTTCTTATTTTTTATTTACTTTAGTGATTGCAACATTTCTTTGGAAAATAATATTCCTCGCACATTCTTCTAATCAGCAAATTACTTTAGTTAATGCAAATAAAGTGAACAGATGGCTCTTGCAATAGTCTTGTAGCCTGTAAAAGGTTAGGATATCTTTGTTATGGATCCTAAGCCACAAGCCTGAAGTTTTGCTTCATGGCAATGTGAAATGGCTCCACTACAGGGAACATGTCCCCAGCAGTTGCATCACAACATCTATATTCTGTTGTCTCTTGCTCTTCCATCCCTTGTGGGATCTGGAAAGAGACTGGCTTTGAAAAAAAAAAAACATCTTCCAATAGGACAGTAGAGTGTAGTTTGTGTATTACTTTTGAGTTTGAAAAATTTTCCATACTTGAGGTACAGAGTGTTATAGTATTAGCTTAAAGAACTACTTAACCACCTTCTGAATTGGCTGTGACATTAGTTGGGTGTGTGCCTAAACTAAAATACCATTCATGGTTTGTAGCCAGTCATCAGAAGAGAATTGGGGATGCAGATAAAAGTGAAGTCCTTAGGCATTGCTCCACATGGGAATTTCCTTCATACTTTTTAGATGTGTCTTTAGATGTGGACTTTATGCAAAGTTCTAAAAGTCATGTCCTTATAGTAGCCTTGAAAATTCAGAATATGCATCCAAAGAATTCAGTCAAAGAAGTTGACAAAATCTTATACATCGTGCCTTATTTAGCTCAAATGTTTACTAGTATACTTAAGACCATCAGACATTCCACAGAAGAGGCTGGATCACCTTTGCTCTGCCCTCTATCTGTGCAGCAACAATGACTCAGAAGTTCTTCCATGTGTAGGTAGAGCCCACCATAGCACCTGGAACAAGTCTGATATAAAGAAGGCTCAGAAAATCCTTATGTAAGATTATTATGGAGTGAATAATTTAATGTACTAATAGTTAATGAGAGAAGCTGATTACACTGTGTTAGGCAGTGGGCAAGGAGCGCAAAACAATGAATTTGATCCATGTACTGGCCTCTAAGGAACTAGGAGATTATTGAACAAGGCAGAAACATTTGTTAGTGATTAAATATCAAGCACACTATATTTGGTCCTGAACTGAACTGAGTTCAACTTTTGACATTACTACTTACCGTTAAGAGGATTTAATTTAACATGTCATCATTCCAATCTATGTCTTCTAATATACATAATAAGCATCCACAGTCTATTATTCATAAGCACATTATTTATGCAATATACACAAATGAAAAGGGAAGTATCCAGGCTCAGGATCCCTAGAACCAAACAAGACCTGAACACAGTCGTCACTCACATATTTGCTGAGTGTATTAATTATGACTTACGTTACTGTATATTTATAATTTTTACTAAGCATGGTTCCTGACATGGAGTAGTTGCCTAACAAATACTGCTGGAGAAATCAGAGAATGATTCAGAGAAACATTTTCTAAGTATGGCACACATAACACCCTTATTTCCATGGGCTTATTTTCCTAATACTTCACTGCATTTTAGCCACTCACATGAAAAATTGTGAATAGAGCACTTTTGTGTTGGCATGGCTAGACTAGACAGTGACTGTGCTCACTGTGATGCTCTTCTGCCTGTCTGCAAGAAGAGTAGGATTCTCCGAGAAGAGGTTTTATTTGTTCTGCATCATCAGGGTAACAGAAGAGGAACAAGCCTCCTGGTGGTTCCCTTTAGCTCCTCTCTGCACACTCTGCCCCAGGTAGTGCCTGGCCTTTCCTTTTAGCACATAGAACACATGAAATCAAGAGACTTTCCTATTTTGTGAGTCATCTGTCTGCCTTGGTTGAACTAGTTATACTATGTAAAATTGTTCACAATTCAATACATTTTATTGAATTAATAATATGATAATACTAAAATGGAAAATTACTTCACATAACATGATACTTAATTCAACTCTAAGAAATAAAAATTTCAAAATTATTCAATTTCCGCCAGAGATATTTTTTTTCTTCAGAACTTAGGAAAGGTTACTGTGACTGACAAGAGTACTTTAGAGAACTCTCCAGAGGCATCAACCATCTATCAATCAAAAACTATCAGTTGATAGTTAAGAGCAGCTATTTAACTTCAAGCTAAATTATCTTAATTAGAGGAAATTGAAAGTGAACATTTAAATATGTTAAATAGTAAATGTGTATTCAAGCATTTGAGAAGTCTTAAGTGTGATAATAAGGTTAAGATTTTAAGTTTGCATTTTGAAAATTAGTATCTTATATTGATGGTAAAACTGGCATTGACTAAAAAGCTTCAGGAAAATATTTATAATTAGAATGTAAAGCAGGCTCAGATTTTGAACAAGATGGTAAAGGAATGATTTTATAGATGATGTATACACTTCCATATTATATAAATTTATAATACGCTGTATGTGTGAATAAATACAGAGAATACTGGTGTCTGTGTTTGTGTGTGTGTCTGTATTTATGAATGTTTCTCTGGAAAAGTATTACCAGTGTACATTTCATGATCAATGCCAAAGTGGTTGAAAGAATATGGTCTATGTTTTTAAGTTGTTAATTTTAAATCTTACACATTGATGACAAGCCTATGGATGTGTAAATTTTCTATGTCAATAATTAAATAAATAAACAATAAGAATGATTGTAAATGGATCAACATGGTAAGAGATGAGTCTAAAATTTCAGAAAATTTAAATGTAAGATATTAACACATAAGCTTAGAAAATGGCAGGTTTGAAGAACAGACACTAATCTAGATAGAAGTCAAGGAGAAAAAGCTGAAGCTATTAATTCTTTAAGATATTTTAATGAGAAAATTTTATTTAGATAATAAAATGAAACCACAATTCTGGAATAACTAGTACATAAAATACTGGAAAATAATTGCAGCCATCAGAACAATGAGTCTATAGCCCGTGAAGATATGAACACTTGAATTGGAAGCCCAGACAGGACAAGAATCCAAAATAAGAGACTATCATGCAAAAAATGAATAAAAGAAAGAAAGAAAGAAAGAAAGAAAGAGAGAGAGAGAGAGAAAGGAAATGTCACGTACATGTTAATTTATAATTACCTATTTTTGCCTAGCACATACAGTTACTTGATTTAAATCCTGTCAAACTTCAAAACTAGACACAACAAAACAGGAGACATAAAGTACATATGTAAAGGATGCATGGTGGAAAAATATCTAAGTCAGGGTGGAACTAATTGGTGTTACATTGAAAACACATTCTTCCCTAGAAATTTCTGATGAATAAGGTTCTAGTAGCAGTGATTGGCTTTACAGTGTGTTTTCAAATTATCCAAGAGGATATGTGATATTGACCTCGTAGGGGGAATGGAAGCTGAATTTGACAGTGTAGATATTGGAGAGTCCATTAGAAAGCAGTTAGATGTGTGGAAAGCTCAACACTATGGCTGCAACTGAGTTCTCACAAGTAGGGAAAGCTTTGGAGAGTTTGTTGCCCAAATCACACCACTAGAAGAATGAAGCTTTGCTGCTACATCTATTTTCTTTCTAACAGCAAACCTTTTTGTTGCTGAAGAAAACTCCATCATGCATAATAAGCCCCATTTTTCCCATTTATTCTCTTGTTATTAAATGTGAAGATTGATCCCATGATGAAATCAGTCTCAGAAGTACAATTATCACCTTTTCTCTCTCTCATTTGTTTGCCCCAGTTTTGGGGTTATATAAAATCATATGCAAACAGATAACATGATATTGCCTGAGGCACAAAGGGGACTAATGGGAAGGTGGAAAGGAAGAGAGGGGAGCTTAGTGTGTTCTGGGGTAGATGGACTCAAAGCATGCTGCATGCATGCATGAAAACGGCCTTATGCAGCCATGCACTGTAACGAATAACAGTGTTTCTTTTCCTCTTTCTGTAATACAGCCTCTACTCTGTTTCGTAGAGTCTCTTCTGGTAATCACAACTGTTAACAATTACTAATCCAAGGTAGGAAATATTTGGGAGCCCAAGACTTTACAACCAGACTTAGGTGTATTCCATCTGACATCAACCTTTGATTTCCTGGCCCAATATAAAACAAGATTAAAGTAGTGTGACACAGTTTGCCAGTGGTGCTGGTTTGAAGTCCGTAGAAAAAAAAAAAAAGAAACATCTCCCATTTTCTCTTGAAATTGCCATGTTAAAAACCCTCAACTGGAATTTAAGATTTTTATAGTTTTACATGGGAAAGGGATTCAGCCCTCACCAACACAAACACAATGAAGACTTGGTAATTTTCCAGATCCTCCTATGTGATATTCAGTATGGAATTCTTTAAAGGAGTGGTTCTCAACCTTCCTAATGCTGCTAGCCTTTAAAAACAGTTCCTTATGTTGTGGAGACCATCCCCAACCAAAAAATCATTTTCATCGCTACTTTGTAGTTGTAATTTCTCTACTGTTACAAACTGAAAATATTTATGTTTTTCCCATGGTCTTACGTGACCCCTGTGAAGTGGCATTAGACCCCCAAAGGGGTTGCGAACACAGATTGAGAACTACCGCTTTAGATCATTCCTATCAAAGAAATTGTCACAGATGGAAGATCTTATTGCACAAACACAAATAGAGAACATTAAGAAATCCCAGGCTCCAGTGTGCCCAGCACATGGCAAAACTGAACCTCCAAGCCAGCAGGGTCAGGAAAGACTGAACTTCCTAAGCAGCTCTTAGCTTCATCCCTTTTTCACAAGGCCTCCAAGTCTTCAGGGCCCTCACACTGTGTAATGGACCAGGGCAGCCTGGCTCTCTAGAAAATATGAAATTCTCCTCACAACCTGCCTTTGAATCATTTCTCAAAGTTCTTCAGGTGCCAGGGAAATAGATGGGTACCTCATTTCCATTAAAGTATTATGAGCAACAACAGAGTCATAAAGCACACCTTGAGAGCAGATTCACTGTGTGGAAGTTGTACTTTGTATGAACTTTATTTTAAAATGAACGTGGGAGGTAGGTACAAGCCACACTACGCACAGAAGCTTCACTTGTCCCTAGCACTGATCCAAGTTTCAAATGTGCAGAATATCAACGTCTCGCGTTCAAAGTCACTTCGTTTGTCCACACGCACACACACTAAAGCCACATTCCTCCACCTGACAGACGAGAAGCACACGGCTATATTTTTCTTAACTAAGGGTCTCACACATTGGCAATTTTGTCAACCCAGATGTAAACACCACTGCCGCGTCTGAATCATAATAAATTTTGTTTACCCTAGTTAGACACTGGCTTTGCTTACATTTTAGTTAAAACGGCTGAAGATTTATCCTCCTGTCAGAGCCACTGGAAAATTGAGAGTCTCATGCAAGTTGTAAGCTTTCTGCTTAATCTCCCGGAAACTTTTTCAATTTTCCTCTTAGTAACACCACGAGGCTGGTGCTGTGCCTCATGGGGGAGGGGCGCTCTCCAGCGTTCACCCTTTTCCACTTAGCTGGCTAGCCTCACATAAATGAAACCATCAAACACATTAGCAGAAACTTCTACTCCTGGCCGTCACCATGGGGTAAAATTGATCACAAATTGCTGATAATGAATGAGGAAAGTCACCAGTTGCATTGTACTTGATCACATTCTCACAAGAGGAATATATTACTGAATATGGCAAGATTATTCATGCATAAGAATTTAGAAGTGATTCCCCAGCAACCCACATTTAGGAGGAAAGGAGAATTCTGCTGAGGAAGTGGAATCTGAGTCCTGCATAAAAATTATTTTAAACTGCTTATCGGATTATGGTTAAGAGCTTAATGCATACTTGAATAATTCTCCACGATTTTCTGGGCTGAATGTATGTTAATCACACATTATTTCTAGATAGCGTCTTGATCACTGTCATCAGCTACCTTTCCTGATTGATAGGACCGTGATCCTAATGAAGTTCATACAATTAGGCCAATGTATGACTTAGTCCTTGTCAGGAGAAATGAGGAAGTAAAGCATACTCCTTTTCGAGATTTATTTTCTCCTTGAAGGATTTCTGTTGTTTTCCTTAACTTATCAGTTCCTCTTTCCCTCTGTCCTCTCCTACAGTGCCTTTTAAGGCCTATTGAAAACTGTACTTCATTTAAACAAGGGCCATCAGGACTTGGAATATCATGTGGCCAGAACTGGAGTTCTGTAGGGATCTTAGGAAGAAATGTGACTAAAATGTGACCGAGACGTTAGCATTTGCACATCTTTAGTCAGCTCTCTGGGAATATGGAGCTAAAGTGTTGTCTCCTAATGAAGCCTGTGTCCTTGCCCACTTGCAAGCAAGCCAAGTAATAGCAACTGAGGAAAATGCAGATTCTGAGGAAAGAGACTGAGTTTGATTACAAGAAGATGAAGTTGAGATTTTTAAAATAAGGATTTTCCAGACTCTGATGGACAGCCAGGATCGGGAGAAGTCAATGGGGAAGTAGGACATGGTTTGTGGATTGACTGTTTTATTTTGATCTGAAGAGTTTATTATCTAAAGATCTTTAGACCAATGTCTTCCGTTGTGTTCAAGCTAAGAGAGCAACGTGCCTTTGGCTAAGAAGGCAATGCTGAAAGTATGGCTTGAAAAACTTGTATTTTGTGGTTTTTCACGTTCAGGCCCACAGTTGTCCCCAAGGTTGCTTTAAAGTATTTGTTTTGCTGGGAAACCCTGTTGCAATAGGCAAGGTATATTTAAACCTCAGCGTTCAAATGGAGTCACTAGTGCCTCAAATGTACCTGGAAGAGATAACAAGAAAAAGCTTGTCTTTTTATTCTATCAGCTGTCTGTCTGTCTTTCTATATGTACAGGCTCACAAACTCTGTGGTACGTGGTGCACCTGTGCAAGTCAAAGGACAGCCTATGTGTCAGTTCTTTCTTTCTACCGTGTAGCTTCTGGGGGGTGAACTCAGGTCATATCCTTTGGCTGCTGAACCATCATATCAACCAAGAAGGCTATCCGTACTCATGGTTATAAAATTCTGTTGTCTAATACTTATCAATATAATTAATTATAGATCACACCCATCTTCTGCCAACTCTTCTCAGAAAATGTGACTGTCCTTGGCGGTCCTTAAGTGCTGTTCAAGTTTTTGTCATAAAATGGGTAGACATTAAAAATCACAAAAGTTCCTCCTTGAATAAACTTTATGCCTATGAATCCCTGGCATAGTTTTACCCACATTGGTATTTTTCTATAGAAAAACCACCACAAAAAACTAAGTGCTCCTATAATTCTGAATATGGTTTTTCAACTAAAAGGTTTCCCCTGGACACACAACTCTAGATAAGCTCCTCACAAATAATTATGGAACACATCCTTCTTAAGTGAAGAGCCATGCCTAGTACAGCACAGAATTCATAACTTGAATGTTTGTGAGACCTTAAAACATATCCTCCCAACATGGAAAATAATCTATTTCAAGTGACAAACCCCTTTTCTTTATTTATTTAAGGAAAGTAAATGTAACATTTATGTTCATCTAATTCTTTAGTGGTAGTTTTAAAAAATGATTCATTGTATTCCATTGGGCTAACTCCTTGTAATTCATTATAAATGTGTTTTGGACAGTGATGCATGAAAATGCTTTAACCCCAACTATTTAATCATCACACCGGTGTGCTTATAACAATAGGATATTCAAAGCAGGAGGACAGAAAACAAATGCCACGCGATGCATTTTTTTTCACTGCTTGAGCTCTAGCCTTCAGTAAGAGCTGACAAATATTGGCATGATATGTCACTAAGAAGCAAAAGATCATGTTCTGACCTTCAACAATCCCCACAATATGTACATTATGTTGATGTGCCCTTTGTTTTTTCTATGTTGATGTGCCCTTTGGTTTTTCAATCTTGGTTTGCTTTGGCGGCCTCTGCTATTTCAGGATGAGCGAGATCATTCCACCAAGGTTCCTATGTCATCATTTTAGCCAAGGAATTAACTAAAGGTGAAGACTCCTTCTTCCACTATTTTTATTCCAGTCTGTTTTATCTGGGAGTCAGAACACACTGAAAGTTGGAGCTGAGGGATAAGTAAGATCTTTCTATAGGACCACAAAAGCCAAATGATTTCACTAGAGCAGGTACATGCTTTCAACACAGAATTTGGGTTCTAAGTAGAAACCTCTTGGGAGGATTCATCTGAGAGGAACATCACTTTCGTTTCTGTTCTTTGAAACAGGACGTCACCCCTGTGTCAAAATGTGAATGGCAACTGGGTTCCTCTTCTACTCTCCTAAATCAGGGAGATGTGTCTCATCTTCTCTAATAGCTTCCTCCTCTTCTCTTTCTTCAAACTCCTTGAATTCTCTAAAATCATCACTGTCTATTTTGTAATTTAATTATATTTTCCATAGTGTTCTGGTTGGTTTTGGTTCCACATTAATCAGGCAGGCACATTAAGAACAACGACTACCTTTCTTCCTACTTAACTCAAGTTGTAACTCATACTACACCCTTAGAAATATTTTTAAGTTTATTATTTAATAACGGATTGTATTTAAAAGCAGTTGTATAAAAATAAATCGTACGTATTGTTCAATACCATCTTTCTTTTAAATTTCTGTCATATTTATTGTGCATTCTGATTTTGCAAAGAAATTGTATATGTGACCTCAAGGCTCATCATTACATTCACCCTCGAGGATAAACAAGGCTATATTTTGTGTATGTGACCATCTGCTCCAACTTAGAATGAGAAATAGAGCCTAAAACTAAAGATTCTGCATTAGAAATGATGTCCTCCATTCTAACTAAAACTGACATAATTTGTCATTCATTTAGAAAAAGATAAAGCTTTTGCTTCTCACGGCTTGTGACAACACTAGAATTGTGTAATCAAAATGCAAAAGGAAACTAAGGTTCATTCAGCTGGCAGATCATTAAGAGTTCTCCTGTGTTAATAAAGTGGCAAAAACATAGGTTTCCATAAGGATAGAAGAGGAACTACTGAAACAACCTATAAAAGAACTGTTTAAGTTCTGCTCACTTCCACACTAGGGATTGGAGGGCTGATCTGTAAATATTCTTCTACCTTAGTACATATAGTTGACCATTTTCTAGGTCTGAAAATTAAGAGTATCTTCTTAGCATATTTAGGAACATGCCATGCCATATTCCTAAATACTCAGAAGTCAGAATCAGGACTAAAACTCCAAGTAAGACTCTGTCTTGAAAATTTAAAAAGACCTTTTAAAATTTTTACATGACTTTGTCATTTTAAAGCATGTGTATGTGACCTCTTTGTTGTTTGGGTCTACCTTAGCAAAACTCTTTTTCAGACTATCCTTTATTTCCAATAGTTGGATTTCAAGCTTTCTTGTTAAGTAGGTTTGATGTTTATCTTTTTGTGTGTGTTCTTTTTTATTATTAAATTTTTAAAATTTATTTTACATACCAACCTCAGTTTTCCCTCTCTCTTCTCCTCCCATTCCATCCCCCCAAATCCTTTTTCCCTGCCTCTATCTGCTCCTCAGAAAGGGTTAAAGCCTCCTGTGTGAGTCAACAAACCATTCAAGTAGAGACAGGACCAAGTTCCTCCCTCTGCATCAAGACTGAGCAAGACATCCCACCATAGGGAATAGGTTTCAAAAAAGTCAGTTCATGAACAAGGGACAGATCCTGGTCCCATTGTTAGGGGTCCCATAAACAGACCAAACTACACATCTGTAACCCACATGCAGAGGACCTACGTCAGTTCCATGCAGGCTCCCTAGCTGTTGGTTCAGAGTCCATGAGCTCCCATGAGCTTGTGTCAGCTGTCTCTGTGAATTTCCCTGTTGTGATCTTGACCCTCCAACTTGCTTGACACCCCCCACACACACATACTTTATTTATATAATCCCTCATCAACTGGACTTCCAGAGTTCATTCCAGTGCTTAGCTGTGAATCTGCATCTGCTTCCATAATGCTTATCTTAATGTGGATTTTGAGGCAGTGGCAATTCCATTGTAAGTCAAAGAACATGTACAATTGCACAGACATTTAAAGTGACAGTTTTCTAGATCAGTTCCTCTTGCTGTTTGCCTATGAGTTAATGTATGGCTACTTAAAGAGTTTGCTCACTGGCAATTGTATTTGTTTAAGAAGTCAAAATATGTTTCCTAAAGACATTTTCCAGCTCAGTCTAGTGCTACTAAAAAGGAAAAGTAAGTTGCTATTCCTTACTGAAGTTGAGAGTGTCTCAGTTAGTTAACATGTTATTAAGAAAATATTCAGTGTTCTGGAACCTGTAGAAAACATGCATAGAAAAAAAAATGTAAGAAAGGCCTCCAACAGCCAAGGACAGACCACCCTTCTGGACAGAGTGGAGACTCATAATTGTCTAGCAACCCAAACAATGTATTGCAGACAATAGATCCAGGTGTTCCTTGTCTAATGGTATACTGGTAAACATTAAACAAATGATATTTTAAGATAGAAATATTGAGTTATCAGCCATTCATATGTTTCAGGAATGGAATCATCTTATTACAACCAAGTTTAACAAAAAACATGAAATCACTGAACACAAGGCTGGGGAAAGGTACACACAGCATGCTTCGATAAGTCAGTTTCCTGGTGTTCAGGTGATGCCAGAATTCCTGCAGGAATTAGAGCTACTGAAGAACACAGGGCCCAAGGTATCAAGCATGGCCAATACAGTGATTCTTCCAAATTTGAAAGACCACTGATTGAAGGGTGAAGAACCACTACATATTCAGGTCTTGAAAAAAGTTGTAGAAACAATCTTCCCTCCAATGTTCATTGATTTAAAAAAAATGATTGGGGAATGGAAACACATGCTAGAAGAGTAGAGTATTAGTTGGAAATAATCTCATAGAGTAGGGACGAGCTATTCGGCAACTGAAGTCTTTTGCAGGTGTATTTTTCCAAAGATGTAAATAATATCTGTGTGTGTGGTTAAAAAATAAAATAAAAATGCAGTCACGGGTTCTAAAACTGTTTTGCTCCAAAACAATTTTGATGTTCAAAACAATGTTAGTTTTTCAAGGTGAGAATGCTTGAGAATACTTTCACTGCTCCTTAGGTCACAGGGAATTTCAGCTCTTCAGAATTACTCGGGGGGAAGAAAGTTTAAGTCTCTCTTCAGCCAAGCCAAATTAAATTTCTACAGTTGTTGTATTCAGTACCACATTGGGAACATGAAGAACCTTCTTATTTATTTTTTTCATTTCCCACCAAATAAACCCTCTTTTGCCTGAGGAAACTTTCATTTAGATCTGTCTTCACAGCAGATTCGACTGTGGCAGCATTATCCCACAACATTTCCATTCTTGTCAGAATCCCTGAAGATAAGGCTTTATTTTGATAATTCATGTGGCTGAATATCAAACAGCTGCCAAGATATCTACTGACATCTGCTGTTTAACTCCTATCGGTTTGTCCCATCTGGCTTGCATTCAACAGGACTCAAATCAAGGATGAACAACATCACAAGATCTTCAAAAGCAATTTTATGTTGTTTTTAGAAGCATCAAATATTCTAAGTCTTTAGAGTCATACATAGGATTGTCTACTGTAGAAAACTCTCAGTCCTTTCAGATTAAACTTTGCAACATGGTTCTAAGTGTAACATATTAAATTTAACTAATACTAAATTATTGTTAATGTTCAACTCTACAGACCTTTATTTACAGACCTTTATTTATAGAAACAAGGAAGGAAAATATATTAATAGTATAAAAACAGTAAATATGGCATTTGATGGTAAATGACTAATATCCACAGTCATTAAAAATGTATTTATTGGCTTACACTACATGCTATCATCTTGAGCATGTTATATTCTTTCTTTGTCATGTTACAGGTAACTTATAACATCTTTACTTCATGTTCATCATCTGTCTAGTTACTGAATATCTCCTGTTCCAGTTTACAACTATCATGAAAAGGAGGTACCATGATAAACATGGCACCAACCATGGCACAGAACTAGTAACAAAACTTCACCATGTCTTTGTGCCCAATCACTCATACTCATCAAGGTGAATGTCTCTCTTACAAAGCTGCATCGCATATAGTCAGTCCTGGGTCCCGTTTGGATTTAATATGCACCTGATACCACCACTTAATAGAAAACAAGATAAATAGTCTCCAGTTAAAACTCAGAGAGAAACAAGGAAGGAAAATCCTCTTGGCCACACCACATAGCAAATTAATGTCCGAACAAAAATGAAAAGTGAAACTTGACTCAACACAACCATCTCTAAAGAACTTCCCTAAACACAGTGGTACAGTATGTATGCTGTGGGACAATGGTCTTTACTTTGTAATTATTTGTCACTTGTATTTTAATAAAACTTGTACCACTAGTCTGATGCTCCCAGAATGCTGCACAGGTTCTCTCAGAGATGGGATAAAAGGTGGTGAGCTAAGGATTTCTAAAATCAAGTTAAGTGAGGGCTCTGTTTCCTAACTCTTTCCATATAAACTTCCCTTCTAGTATGCTCCAAGAAGGATTTCCCTAGTTTTCCCCTAAACCCAAGAATTGTCAATGTCTTTCTTTCAACTTTCTCCTCCCAGAAAGCAGTCATAACCTAGTCGGCTGCATTTCCCCCCCTCCTGCTCTAAAAATGGTCTCCACTGTTGTATTTTGAAGTAGATTCCACTCTATATGTTGTGAAATGATTAGTTAATAAAGGAACTGCTTTGGGACTATAGCAGAGCTATAGGGGAATAGAGCTGGCGGGTGGGGGGGGGCGGAACTAAATTGAATGCTGGGAGAAAGAAGGCAGAGTCAGGGAGATGCCATGTAGCCCTGCAGAGACAGATGCTACACAGACACTGGAACTTTTCCTGGTAAGCCACAGCCTCGTGGCGATACACAGATTAATAGAAATGGGTTAAATTAATATGTAAGAGTTAGCCTATAAGAAGCTAGAGGTAATGGGCCAAGCAATGATTTAATTAATATAGTTTCTGTATGATTATTTCAGGAGTCTGGGAAGCCGGGAAACAAACATGCAGCCTCCTTACTACAGTATTTGGGGCTTACAAATTCAGAATGAGGTGTTCACACTAAAACAAATGACTCTGCCGAAGTGAATAGACCTAGAATGGAAAAAGAGAAAATGAGGGTCAAAAGTCAGGAAGGGGCTTTAACCTCTTCTTATGTCATTATATTCTCTACTCACAGCTGAGGGTCTGAATCTTCAATATATTAAACACTTTCTTTTATTAAGTTATAATTATTTTAATATTTAGATATGGACTATGAAGTCCTCCTCCAGTGTCCTTTGCTAACTCTGTGATTAGATGGATATTTCCTCAGGGAATATTAATGTGCTACACAGAGAAATTCAAGTAATTTGGTCAATGCAGTCAAGAATAGACTAAAGCTTTTTTTAAAAAAAAAAAACTAATTATCATTTAAGATTTTGACCACATAACTAGTCAGGCAAGGTTCAGCAGCATCATTACAGAAAGTTTAAGGTCCCTTTTTCTTTTCCAGTTTTGCTGCCAAGACCCATCCCATTGTTGAGATCATGTCAGATTTCTATTCTATTTATTCAATAGAGACTCAAATAGAATAAGTCTTTAGTTTCTTCCACCCATGTCCATTCCAAAAACTGAGCAAATTTATCCCAGCCCTCCATGTCTCTTTATAGAGCAATGGCATTTTTATTGAAATGAGAAATTTGCATGCCCATTTCAAAGTGCTAATTCTTGCTCAAAATAGCTTTGGCATAATACGAGGCAAGATATCTCCCCAAATCAGGAATTGCTGAATTAACACATTCAGTGTAGGGAATTCAGAGGTTGTGCCCAGTAATTTTACTACTTTTGCCAGCACCATTCCCTCTAACCACTCAAGAACAATTTCATCTTTGGATTGAGTAGAACTTCTGTAGCTTAATAGGTAATAATTCCCTCCTGTCAGGCATCTCATATTCTAAATGCCCCTTATCTGGCCCATGTCACATAAAGACAAGGGAATGTAATTTTCCACCCACCTGTAGAAAGCACCTAAGTTTTATTTCCTATGCAGTTGCTAGTATGCTGCCCCAAGAAAGGAATTCATTATCCACACGTGAGGTAATTATCTCCTAGCAAAGTGGAATAGAAGCACATAAAGCTTAAGTATGACAGGGAAGGGTTTGAAGGCTCACTCCCCCAACCCTTGCATGCTATATGATCCCTGGAAAATTGCTTAATGTCTCAAAGATTCAGCCTTCTCATCTGTAAAGCAGAAATAATACATCTATTTTACAGAGTCCTTGTGACGATTTGATGAAACAACGTGCCCGACGGTCCTGGCACCCAGTGGGTGTTGGGTAATTACTATTATTATTCAAGCATCTAAATAACAATCAGCACTCTGCTATTAATGTTTTACTGTATCCATCACTTCTACCTGAACGATTCCTGTGTGACTTCAAGGCTTTTTATCGCCAATCAAGCACTCCCTCTCAGATGTCTTATAATTATCTCAATTTAATCCATGTCCTGCAAAACATCATTAGATAGAGAAGAAAAAAAAATTCCTGAAACTCAGAAAGACGTGCCTACTTCTCGTTTGTCTGTTTTTTTTTTTTTTTTTTTTTTTTTTTTTTTTTTTTTTTTTTTTTTTTTTTTTTTTTTTTTTTTTTTTTTTTTGCTTTAAATAGTAAGGAATGTGTGAAATAAGATGAAAAGTTCTGCATTCTCACCTTCCTCTGACTCCTGGTGTTTTCTTCGGTGTCTCTTTTTCATGATTGCAGTGTATGTATATCACTAAATTCTACTGCTTGCACTCTGGCATGCCTCCTATGTCTGTTGTCAGTATCCCCATATACTACCTTTACCTTAGGACTTTATCATTGTTTTCATTTCAACAGTTTGTACATACCCATGTTTTCTCCATTTTCTTCTCACAAAATATCCTCCTGTGTAGTTCAAACATTTGTTTCAATTTATTTGTTTTATTTTTATAATGTAGTATTTCACCTACATGGATGTCTATATATCACATGTGTTCCTAATGCAATGTCAGAAGAGAGTGTCTGACCTCCTAAAATTGGGGTTACCAGTGTTTGTGAGCCAATTTGGAGGTGCTCAGACTCAAACCCAGGTCCTATGTAAGAGCACCTAGTTCAGGCTAGCTCTCCAGTCCCTCCAGTGTAGGTTTTATTGTTGCCTCATTTAGTAAGCAAAACAATCAGCTTGGGTCGCAAGACTCTGAAATCTTTCCTGCTTCTCTTTTTCACCTCAATCAATATTATACCACATAGGTGATTATTTTACATAAAATAGGCTTGTCTTTCTGATTTGTTTATGCTTATCCCTCCTGTGAAGAACATACTCTACCCTGCACCTCGCCTGGGCAAACAGTAGAGCTGGTCCTTGTGGTGTGGGTGCCAGCCAGAGGGCATGAGAGCAGAACTGGCACAACCCCTTCTTGTCTGCTGCAATGGATGAGCTAGCCTGGGCAGTGCTGGAGAGCTTGCTCTGGTGGTGATGATGAGGGAGAGCTGGCAAGCTGACCATACCAGTTACCACCCAGACCCAGAACCGGGGCTATGAACTGACCTACCCCAACATCCACCCTATCTATGTGAAGCTAGAGCATGTGAAGGAGCCAGACATGCAGACTCACCACAACAGGATCCCCATGACACAAGGCAACAACAGAATATATAAGATGAGTCCCAGTGAGGGCCCAGTATCAAGGATGTAGCAGAAGCCAGAGGTCTCCACCACACCAATGACTCCTTGCAGTGAACACTTACAAGTAAAGCTGTGTGGACTATAGGATTTACTGTGTGACTCACTGTGTCACACTGCAGCTTCCAAGCCAAGACATTTTTTTTTTGTTTATTTGTTTGTTCTTTTTTCTTTTAAATTTTATTTTATTTGGAGGGATTGCAATGGCATACATGAAGAGACAGGAAAGCGAATGGGATCGGGTTACAAGATGTGAAATTCACAAAGAAATGATCAAAAGTTTAAAAAAGCTGATTCTAACTCCCACCCCAATTCACATCAATATTCTAAACCATAGCGCCTCTGAGTAAACCCATATTTAGAGGTAAGTTCTTTACAGATGCGTAAAGTAGTTAGAATGGGCTCTAATCCAGAAGAACAGGTAACTTACCCAAAGAGAAGGTTAGGGAGATATTGGCACAGGAGTCCCTCCTATAAACTCATGAACACCAAAATCCCAGATACAGCAGACAAAGAATTGGAAAATAGGGAGGCATTTTACTTCTTCCTTCCTTCCTTCCTTCCTTCCTTCCTTCCTTCCTTCCTTCCTTCCTCCCTCCCTCCCTCCCTCCCTCCCTCCCTCCCTCCCTCCCTTCCTTCCTTCCTTCCTTCCTTCCTTCCTTCCTTTCTTTTTGACAGAGTCTTAAGCTGGCTGGAACTTGCAGCAATCCTTCTGTGTCAGTTCCATAAGTGCTGTTGAAAGGTCTGAGCCACCATGCCTGGCTTCACACACACCAGAGAAAGCTGCCACTCTCAAGAACTTTGTCTTTCACTTTTAATCACCAGAACTTGGAGAAAACCAATTTCCATTGTATAAGATACTTAGCTACACCTCCTTACAGTGGCGTTCGCAAACCATTCCATCCTGGAAGTGTACCACCACACAGGTGCCATCCTGAGAAAGTCTTTGCTGACCACACTGACTGATCTTAGATTCCCATCTGTGATTGTACAGTGTCTATTGACTGTCTACCATTGTGGCACTCATTCTGAGAGCCTTCCGCATTTAATTTTTAGGTCTAAGTATTTTTTCTTGTCCCAGAAAATTGCAAAAATCAATTCTACTTTGAGCATCTTTTTGTCCCTGTTACTGGGTACTGAGGTTTCTTGTGTTTAATGACCTACCTGGGTTTAAAAATGGATGCCTTCTGGAAGTCTTCTATTGTTAAAGAGGTAGACACAGCAGATACCGCATCTACTTCTCTTTCTCCCCTTTTTAGTCAAGAAAGCATGCACAGACCTTCAATGAACAGCTATGGCCCAGAACCACCAAATGTGAAGGAAAATGGCCAGAGTGTTCAGGCGCCAATGCACAGAGAATGTAGCTGATACATTCTCTACAGCAGGGATGATAGCAGAGCTCATGCTAGGAAATATGGCTCTCCAGACTTCTTGTACCGTGAAAGAAGTTACACTTGGCTGGTTTGGGCTACTGGAGCGAGAGCATACCATATTGACCCTGTACTGTGAGAATATATTCTGTACAAAGTGTTTTCCATGTCTTGTTTAACCAATGGAGCCTGCCACGCTTACCTCCCAGTATGGTATGGATGCTTAGGAAGTATATGTGAATATTCTTATATCATGATATGTTCACCAAAAAAAAAAAAAAGCCTAAAGCCTGACCAGCTCAGGTGTCTTTACTTTCGTGAAACCTCAAGTAAACATGGGTAATCCAGCACTGAAATATTAATCTGTAATATCAGCAATGTTAGTGTATGTTGTCCCTAGTTGTCAGACCTGCGACGTCTGTGCTGTTGAGCCAGGTTAAGTTAAGCATGTCAAAGAGTTGCTTAAGGGGTACTGAGCTTAAGTCAAGGATGTCACTTTGAGGTGGTGACTTTAAAATTTGGCATAGGACTGACTATTTTTGCACTCTGATCTGGCAAATGGCAGAGCAAAAATGGCATGAACAGAGCTCTTGGTTGACCCCAGATAGAAATTTAAGGCAATTGAAAAATTACGTGGACTCTAAGCAGCTAAGATTTTTGCTTCTCACAGGAAAACTACTATCCAAGTAGTTTATAAAACTACCATATTTTCTGAAATAAGACAGCAGGTTGACTAGAGCAGTAAAACCTCCTATGGCCACCATTTTGCTTCAGCGATCTGTGATTTAAGTCTCTTTCTGTGTCTTTTATTAACATTCATATAGTTTTGTAATACTATGTGGCTCTCACCCAGAATGGTTATGAATAATTTTATGACTTTATTAACCCAGTCCTGCCCTCGAGGTACTTCCAAGATCTATGGTGTATTGAGTTTCTCTATAAATATTCAGTGCAGGCACAAACTACTAGCAGATATAAAGTAACAGTAGCATCCAAGAGAGAAAAATGACCAAATACATTTGGAAACTGAAGACTAAAAGAGGGATGAAAAGGAGAAAACAATTTATTTTGCAACATTTTCAGCCTTCATTTCCACAAGCCCCTTCCTTTTTATGTATTACTAGAAGTGTTATTAATGTTCATATTTAGATTCAGTCTGCCTGGTGGCAAGATCGCAAGGTGAATGGGGCTCACTGACTGCCCCCAGCTTACAGCACAGTTCTGTCTCCATGGAATGGCTCTCCTCAAGCCTACCCTTCAACTGTAGCACCTCCCTCTCCCATATAGTCTACTCTCCATCAAAATAGGCCCAGGAACAAACAGAATGTACAACAAAGCATATATTACAATGACAGATAATTTATATTCTGAATCTTCCCTCCGATATCATCTGATAGGTCCACCCACATTTTAATGGTCTGGGAGAAAGGCAATCCTGAGTGATGTTAGAGAAATCTGGTATCTGTACACTTCACCATTCAGAACATCCCTTACCTGGAGGTTTATTTTCTGTAGTTTCAGCTACCCCTGGTCCATGGAACCCCAATTTATTTTTAAATTATGTTTATTCATTTTATTGTCTGTATGGGTGTTTTGCCTATGTGTGTATGTATGTGCTGAGAGCCTGTGAGGGTGAGAAGAGGGTATTCGGTGGCATGGACTGGAGTGACACATGACGGTAAGCCACCATGTGGGTGCTGGGAATTGAACCTAGGTCCTCTGCGAGAGCAGCAAGTGCCCTCAACTGCCAAACCCTCTCTCCATAACAATTGCAAATATTTTAAATAGCGTGTTCCTTTTCTTAAGTTTTTGTTTGAACATGTATCAGTATATATAATAATAAGTTTGGTTATAACATGCCATGCTGTGTATAATATATTTAGATCATATTCACCCCATTATCCTCTTTTGTTGACCTTCCTATTCTGCAACTAGTTTCCTTCTATTTTTCATACACACACACACACACACACACACACACAACTTATAGTATGGCATTATAACAGTATTGTAGTAAATATTTTTAGTCTCTTACTAGGCCCAGTTTATATATTAAAGGTCATCAAAAATGTAAGGAAAATGTAGTTTATGGCGGTTCAGTAGCATCCACAGGGTCCTGGGTCTGTATTCATGGCGGATATAGGGTCTAGTCTACAATTAGGGTTTTTTCACATTTCATCCCTACTGTGCTATACTGGCAGCAGTACCCAGCAGCCTCAGTACTCAGTGTGTATCAGGTCTAAGGGCAGATGCTATGCCCATTCTAGGCTGACAGCACTCCTCTAAGTCAAACTGTATCTCTTCCCCAAAGCCAGTCAAATGCAAGCTTTGAGGTCAGGTGATTAGTGTGCATCTCGAGTTTACGTTTCACAATTCCTATCCCAGAACCCACCCACCTAGCTTTCAGTATATTCTGAGAATTGACCCAGCAAACTTTTAGGTCCCTCAGAATGGAGAGGCCCCCAGAAGTGACTGTTTCCTGCTGCTGTCTGCACAGGAGTTGAGTTGTGAATCCAGTCTTGCAGTTGATCCACAGAGCAGTTGATACAGAAGATGAAAGTGATAAACATGATGGAATGTTTTCCAGACATAAAGGAGAAGGAAGTTAGGTCATTTGTAGGAAAACAGGTACAACTGAGACCATCATATAGGGCCAACCCCTAAAACTCAGATAGGATGTTTTCTTTCTCCATTCATTACAGCATAACCCAAATAGAGTGCAGCGAGTCGAGTATTGTCATGAGACTTAGAAGACAGGCGTCAGAAATAAGAGCAAAAAGAAGGTGGATGCCAGTGCTCTCTCTACTCCCTACACTGCTTCCCTTGATAGACCTCACCTGCTTAGGACAAAATGAGTAGAGCTGGCTGCCAGCTGACCTCACCTCAGGCCACTCTTGCTCTTGGCCACTTTCCACATCTTGGGCTCATCTCGGGTCCTTTGATCACATTCTTCTCCAATCCTCAGCTCCCTGCGTCCTGCAGGTAGGTAGAAGACAGGGCTCATCTTCGCTCATCCAGACTACGAGTGCTAATTCGAGAAGTACATCGAATGATCCTGTTCCGGGAGTAACACATTCCAGCTGAGACTGAGAGACTGGCAGAATGTTCTCTCTTGTACGGAGCTGTGCTCTAGGGAATATGATTGATAGTCAGAAGTTTCTTTTGTCTGACTCTGACTGTCAACAGATGGTTCGGCAGTGACTGCCATTTCCTACGCCTTTTACATCCCCGGTGTAATAGTGAGTCAGGTCACAGCAGACACTCCATGTTTTCTGTGTTATTGACTGACAAGCTCCTTTGCATAATTTCTTCAGTAATTTTTCTCTTTAATTGTGGAACTCATTTATTTCAGGGTGAGTTAATTCTGTATTGGTTTGACTCGTTTTCAATTTATTTTTAAAGGAATTATTCAATGTCTAAGGGTCTTTAAAAAAAAGGAAGCTATTTCCTTTTGAACAATGAAATCACGTTTCAGTGGCATAATTGGACTGAAGCACACACAGGCTGGAGCTCCGTTCTAAACTCAGAACCCATGAAGGTCGATTAAAAAAATGACAACTCCCATCCCAGCCTTAAGCAGCACAGATTGTTAAAGTTGTATCACAAACATGCATATAAAACAAAGGCTTAGTGTTGCAGATTATAAGCAAAGGCAACTTGCAACACTCACAGTGAATCTTCTTTTTTTTTTTTTTTTCACAGCATGTAACAAGCTAGGGGAATCAGTTAGGCTGAAAAGCATAGCCTTCGGCATGTCCTAGTAGGAAAAAAGAAAGAAAAAACAACAACACAAAACCCTCACCACGCTTATTTTCCTTTCATTTCAGACCACTATCATTTTGGCAACAGCTTGAAGCAACAAAATCTGTATTATTAAGAACTATCTATAGTCATAACTACCCACTAAATCAACAGCAGGGGAAGATGTGCCACAAGTATACCAACTCTTCCACCTGTGCCCCTGAATGTGATCCTCCCTGACCTCATCCTGTTGGCTTAAGCTTCAGCCATCTTCCCACCCTACAGGAGCTTGGAGCTCAGAACAAAGCACTCTCATCCTTGGCCTCTTCCTACTTCTAGATCTAAGGATCCACCCCAACACTCACATTCCTCTATATTTGGCTTATCTGCAGTACTCGGAAATACTTCCCTGTCGCCCAGCAGGAAAAAAAAATGTTGTCAGGCCAAGTAGTACAGGAACGTATATGAAATAGAAGAAGAGATGAACCCATGAGACTTCTTCAGGCGGTTACATGCATACAGCCAATGATTCCACAGTAGACAAGGCAAAGCTTGCAGCTCTCCACCCAATCAATCTCTCTCCTTCTCTCTTAGTAAAAGTAATGTAAAGATGTATCTTTCCCCCCAACAAGCTATAAATTCCTCAGGGAATGAATGAAGTTGTACTGTTCTGAATATTCAGTAAAATCCAGCAGGTGCCAACCAACAAGTGTGGACTTAAGCAATGTGTTTGCACTAAAACAACCTTACCTTTCTGTGCTGGAACCAAGGAAACAAATGGAAAAAGTCACTTTGCCAAATGACACGAATGTCATTAAAGTGAAGTAATAGTGTTTGGAAACAATGTGGTCTTCACGTTGTCTCCGTGTCAGTTAGAGAACTCTTATTTTATTTTAGTTCATTTTGTTTTACGTACGTGTGTGTGTGTGTGTGTGTGTGTGTGTGTGAGAGAGAGAGAGTTGTGTACTCACACATTTGTGCACATGCAAAGGGGCCAGAGGAAGACATCAGCTATCCTGTTCTACGATTCTCTGACTTACTCATTTAAGACAAGGTCTCTTACTAAACCTGAAGCTGGGCTGGTCACCAGCCAAACCCAGTGATCCTCCTGCCTAAACCAGGCACTGTGGTTATGAGCACATGCAGCCAGGCTCACATTTCACATGGAAGCTGGTATCAAAACACAGGTCTGGGCTGCTAGTGTTGTAAGTGCTCTTTCATGTGGAGCCATTTCTCCAGCCTAAAAAGACACTGTTAAACAATTCTCAATAAGTGAGCCCAGAACTGCCTGAAATAGTCTCCGTCTGTTGCCTTCACGTGGTCAAATCACTTAAGTATGGATTAGGAAGCAGATACTGATTTTTTTTTCAGGTGAAATAAAGGGAAAATAAAATAAATCATACTAGAAAAATAAAGCCAACAAATGATGTGTACAAAGTAGCATCAATACAATGTAATTAAAAGACCCACAGAAACCTTTCTTTTCTGAAGATACTTAAACTTTTTATTTCTTTGTTATTTGATAAATTTCAACAAACGTAACAGCAACTCTATGTAGGCCTTTGCAGACAATCGATAACTACGAGTGTCACGTGTGTGCATTCAGAATGGTAAGGTACAATATAAACTCTCAACTTTTATCCTTATCTGTGAGGTCAGTGGAACCCCTTGCTTTTACAGGCAGACAGGGAGGGGCTCACATTACTATGACTGGCAGAATGAAAAACATGATGTCTATTATCCCATTGTATTCATAAACCCTTCAATTCTATGCACATACGTAATACTTAAGAATTGTCTACCACCAGCAATTAAAGTTTTTTGTTTGTTTGTTTGTTTGTTTTTTTCTGAAAGAATACCTTGTCAACTCTTTGCTGGACTTTAGGTTCAACAGACAACCATTTCCCAAAAAGATTAAAACACCATTGGTTGTTCATGATAACAAGAGGAGTTTAAAGTCTCTCTGTTCCACATCAGGACCCAAAGGACATTGTCCTTGCCCTTCAAATAGATCTGAGCCCATTGCTCCGGACCAAACAATTGAAAGAAGGAATGTTTTGTGTAAGACAGTGCTTAGATTTACACTCACACCAATTGTAAAACAATCCTGTTTTGTCTTCATCCAGTTTGTTTTCACATATGGAAAAGAAAGACCTTGCAAAATGTGTGCAAACTATTAAATGTCAACTGAATGCCATTCTCCAAGTCTCGCACTCAAATGGGCTCCCTGAAAACTGGTTATCACCCAGTATGAGTTAAAAGAAAGAGCACTGTAAAGGTCCCTGGAGACTGAATTTCTACAGGTTCTTAAGGTCCTCCAAGAGTTTCCTGTTGCCTCAGACCAGCTATTTCCTTCGTGGTGTGCAGCTCACGTTCTCTCTGGCTTCCAAGATTCTTTTCTACTGCTCCTCTGGCCATCAACATTTTCTTGTTTTCTGCCTCCTAAAATGTGATTGCCCTTCAAAGACAACAATAATAAATGTCTATAAAGCAGTCTTGACTCCTTTAGCCAGACACAGACTTCCTATAGCAAATGAACCCTTAACCCTGAAATAACAATGTTTTGTTCACTAGAGTGCTGGTTTGGCCAGTATTTCTCCACAACACTTGACAATCCTCTCACTTATACTGTTGTGTGTGTGTGTGTGTGTGTGTGTGTGTGTGTGTGTGTGTGATTTCTTGCTTATCCTGCTGTGCATTTGAGCACAAAGTCCTGAATGCAATACAAAACGTGATCCAAGGAAGAACTTCCTGCTTTGATTATGAGACTTTAATACAGAGTGCTGGTGGGGTTTAAATGACCTGGGCTACTGTCCATCACATAATTAAAACTGGTACCTTTGGAAAGCATTGGTTTATGCTGTTGCTGCTTACTGTGTCCTAGACACCAAAACTGTCACTCAGTGGGAAGCTTAATCACCAAAATGCTCAGATGGAGCCCCATTAGGGAAAGAGGTGTGACCTGCCTGAGGTCAGACATGGGTCTCTGATGGTACTACAGTCTTTCACAACCATGGGCATTTGTCTTTCTGCCAGAGTGACCAGTCTCTTGAGAAATATCGTTGCTTTCTCTAACTGATGGCATAATCAGTGTGTTGACTCTTGTTTTCCTTCCAGGTAAGTGGGACAAAGACAGATGAAGACAAACAGAGGGAAAGTGATGAATCTATGCAGTATTGGATCGCTGATCCCAACTGATTCCACGCTTTTCTAGAAATGCGACAATTTAGAATACGAATGAGTGGAGTCTAGTAGAGGAAAGGACGGGGTAATGCAAGTCAGTGAATTCCATCAGGAACTGGGCACTTACCCCACAGATGGACCTCTCCACAGAGCAAAAGGCAGATGACATCACAAAGAGCTTAATGTTTTCATTAAAGTGAAAAGAGCCTTGTACTTGCCTAAGAAAAATGTCTTTACTAAAAAATAGATTTTTTCAAAGAGCACGGCCAACAGCAAGGTAAGAAAGTGTCTGATTTATGGCAGGTGTAAAAGGTCTCTTCCCACATGGAGGTGTGGAGCCACTGTGGGTCTACCATGGGATGATAAATGAAGAAATAACTCAACAGCAAAGCAATGAGATAGTGGCTCAGGGTGGTGACATCTGGGCCACTCAGCCTCAGGATGGAATCCAAATGTAAAGGGAAAGAAAGTATTCAGTAGGACAGAAAAGACAGATAAAGAGCAGAACAATGCTGGAAACAAAAGAGTAGGGTTTTCATGTCAGGCTCGCCACTCGTATACAGTGTCTCAGAAAAGCCCCTTTTTTCTGCTTCAACACTTGCGTCTCTGAAGAGCAAGAGCCTGTTCTACTTCCTCACTGGGATTTGATAGAAAATATGACGATAATAGATGAACTTCTGCTTTGAAGAGTGTGAGGTAGTCTACAAATGCAGGGTAGTAATTATGTTCTAAAGGTATCATTTCAGTGAGCAAGGTAGAAAAGAAATGCATTATTGAATTATATAGTTGAAAGATAAGAGATGTATGGGGAGGGCTGTTTTCAAGGAATATTATAAAAGCTAGCATTCTATCTTCTAGGCACCAGCCAATCCTTAGACAAAAGCAGGGATCTGAGATGAGAGTGACGTAGATGTTGGTGTTCAGGGGGTGAACCCTGTGCTTAGTAAACTGTAGAAAGTACTGACAGTATCAAACCAGTAGCATCAGGAGCTTCTCAAATCAACAAACACACAAAAGGCAGTGTCACAGCGAAGTAAGGGAAAACAGAGGCTCTGTGAAAATTCTAAACTTTAAGATACTATTAAAAGGACATTTTTTTTAAAAAAAAAAAAAAACAAACATCCCTTCTGCCCAGGACAGAGGAGCTGTAGTACAGAGAGTATAGATGAACCATGCCTTTGCCAAGGTCCTTGAAACTGATGAGATGAACAAACATTTCAAAAACCACAGATAGCATCAGGTCCAAGCAAAACTAATTATTTAATTAATTCTCAGTATATTTGCTATCAATTCAGATTTATATATTCTCATGCTAAAGTGACAAATGAAGGAAATATTGGGCAATTCTGCCCTGGTAAAGGAGTAAGGAAGGTTATGAACAGCAGCCATGCAATGTTTACGTAGAGTCCAGGAGACAGTAATAGTTGTTATGTCCTTAGAAAAGAAAGATAATAAAAGCTTTAATCCTTTATTTCTGCAATCTTTTCTGGACTCATTCCCTAGAATCCTAAAAGCATTTTACATGCTAAAATAATATTAGGAGATTATTTCTTCCATGTTTCAAACTATGGGAAAGGTAAAAGATGTTCGTTTTGTACTCAAGAAGGCTTAACCTAACTAAGAATATGAGTTAATACCAAAAACAGAAAAAATGGGTTAAATATTGAGACATGAATTTTCCATGTCAGTCTTCTGAGCTCTGGTTCCATCTTCTAAGCTCTTGAAACACCTTCTAATCTCTTGCATTTTGATCTCATTTCTTTCATAGTGAGACATTGATAGAATCTCTTTGAGGGGATTTTCAAAATCAAAAGGAAAGTATAGATACACAGATAAATCAATGATGAGAGATAGATGATAGATAATTCATAGATGATAGATGATAAATATGGAACTGATAGATGGATAATAGCTGTTTGATTGACAGCTGACATATGAATGATAATAGACAGATAAATAGAGGCATTGAGGGTAAGGGTAGGCATGAAGAGAGAGTAATTCTGGTGAATGAGACCTGAAAGGAGAATAACCACTGATCTCAACCCTAACTGCACAGAGATCAATTAAATTGTTAATATCAATCATGGAGAATGTCCTCCAATAAAAAGGTAAAGACCAAAGCCTACATTCCAACAAAAACACAAAAAAACTCTAAAAACATGCAAAATCTTTTTCTTTCTTTCTTTCTTTCTTTCTTTCTTTCTTTCTTTCTTTCTTTCTTTCTTTCTGTTTTTGTTTCTCGAAACTTGGTTTCTCTGTGTAGCTTTGGAGCCTGTCCTGAACCTCACTATGTAGACCACACTGGCCTCAAACTCACAGAGATCTGCCTGCCTCTGCCTGCCAATTGCTGGGATTAAAAGTGTGTGCCACCACTGCCCGGGTAAAATTACTTATAATTAACATGGATAAAGGTGAGTGGAATTGTTAAACTCTTCTATGAAGTAAAATGGGAGTTTTGAAAACTTAGGACGTCTCAAACAAGAGAAAAAATATCATGAGTTTTGGGCATCACTAGCTCTCTGCTTCAAAAATGATCAACATAAGATCAACTACTTTACATTTAATTAGGTTCTCATTCTGTTTCTCAGATTGGAGTCCTAGACGCTGTGTCATCTCTGTGAATTTCAGATACACTTATAAAAGATGCTCTTACATGACTATAATGTTGTCATCATACCAGAAACCATTGTTTTGTAGCATTAGAGATCACTGTTTGTCTTTTTGTCTGATTATTTTAATTTGTGTTCACTTAAATAGAAATTTAAAATGTAACATTTGCTACTTATGAACCTGTCAAACTTATTAATTTATGCTCTCTCTCCCTCTGTCTGCCCGTCTCTCTCTCCTTTCCCATTCATTTATTATCCTTAATATTTGTATTTGCACATATGTTCATTTTCCTGTAGAATATTTCAAAGTTTGTATTTTGCAGTTTGTATGAGATATCTAAATGCGTATCTGTATTATTGCTAATTCTTTCAACTAGCAATTCTATTTAGAGATTCAGACAAACTTATTTCAATTAAGTCATTTTCTTTTTGATATGTGCATCAATTAGTAGAAATGTAATGTCTAGTTGAGACCATTTGTTGTGTTTAGAATCATTACTATTATTGTTTGCGTATTCAAAGCTTACAAAATTACAAAATTCCATAACTTCCCTTACTTTTATCAGCTGTAATACATTGATAAAATTTTCTTTTATCATATATGCAATATCTCTGCAATACATTTATAAAAGAAAGTTTGATAAAGCTTCAATTTTACCATCATCAGTCAAGTTCACAGTGAGTTCTTTATCTTGCATCCTCCAAATAAAATCAATAAGGTTATTTTTCTCTAAATATTATTATAAATTCAAAAATGTGCATGTCAGAGATACATTGCAAGATTTTTCCTTTGTCACTTGTATTGATACTCGAAGCTCCACAGATTGATTGGACCTTGTGACCTTTTAAGACAAACTTGAAGCCATTGGCAGAGCCTTTGAATTTTGGTATAATGATATCTTCTAAGCTCAGCTTATATAAATATCTCCATTCTAAGATTTAGATTGTTTTAATTGTCCAAAGCCATTTGATTATTTGGTTTCTTGCTGTGTGTGTGTGTGTGTGTGTGTGTGTGTGTGTGTGTGTGATATTTTGAGACTAGATTTCCATTCCTTCATGTTAATTTCTCAATGTATGTATGAATATTGACCTTCAAAAGAATATGTGCCCACTCCTACAATAGAGTGTGACTTTTATAAGGGTGACTACCTCTGTATTTTATTTGAGCCTTGCTCCACAGGAATGAATGTTGTCACTGGTACTGTAATCTCAGTCAAAAAGTCTGTGGCTGGGATGGTCATAGGCTCTAGTGTATAGCCTGATGTTGTTATGCTTAGTACTTATACTGACAATTTGCCTTCTCAATATTTATGTTTATACCCATAGATTCGGGGCACTCTCAACGATGCTCAAAGCAAGCATCCTTTTGCAGTGGGTAGCAGTCCGTGGAAAGATGTATAAAAGTGCTGAGAGTGTTGCCTGAGGGTTCAGCCCTAAATGGGAAACCTGTATCACAACTACCATGGTTAAGGAAGTATGGCAGAAGCCAAGGAGTTAAAAAAAAATGTTAAATGTGGAGAACAAGGAGAAAAGTGGTGAAATGATGTGTGTGGATATAATATGGCTAATCACATTCACAGTTTCACAATAGCTGTGGATATCTGCACAAAATCAACTTAGCCCAACTTCAAGCATAGATGCATTATGTGATCTCTAGGCTATCCCCCTTTCTGAGGAGATATTAACAGTACAGAATTGTTGGGGAAGGAAGAATCATTTTTCTTTGAGGATTTGGCTTCCATTGAGAGTTCTATGACCTAGTGGAGAGCCTCATATCCACGTACAAAGGTAGCACTAACTGGGTTTAGTTTCATTATCAAAACAGTTTGAAAAAAAAAAAAGCGTGGTGATTTGAATAAAAATAACCCCCCAGAGACTTATATATTTGAATGCTTAATCAACAGGAAGTGACACTATGTAAAATGCTTAGGAGGCGTGACCTTATAGGAGGAAGTGTATCACTGGAGGGGGCTTTGCAGAGTCAAAATTCCAGATGCATTCCAGTGTTTCTCTCTTCCTGTTGCCTGAGGACCTAGATGTAGAACTCTCAGCTACTTTACCAGCACCATGTTTGCCTGTGTGCCATCAGGCTTGGCGTGTTGATGATGGACTAAATCTCAGAAAGTCTGAGACAGCACAATTAAATGCATTCTTTCGTAAGAGTTGCTGTGGTCATGCTATCTCTTCATAGCTAAAACATTAAGACAAAGAGACAGACAAACATGGAAAGAAAGAAAGAAAGAAAGAAAGAAAGAAAGAAAGAAAGAAAGAAAGAAAGAAAGGAGGGAGGGAGGGAGGGAGGGAGGGAGGGAGGGAGGAAGGAAGAAAGAAAAGAAGAAAGAAAGAAAGAGGAAAGAAAGTTGGGAGAGAGGAGGAGGCTTATTGAATGAAGGGAGTAATCAATTATATTTTATTACTCATGTGTACAGAATTCTCAGGAATAAAAAAGTTGAAATACTCCCTTAAATATTTAAGAACAACTTTACCAGAGTATTTGATTATTTGAAAGGCAGGACTTGTACAGCTAGCCCAGGCCGCATTCACTCACACTTACCTCTGAATCTCTGGCATTTGCTTCCTCTTTGGCTCATGTCCTTCTACAAAGGCTTTGCTTTGCTTACAGTTTAACTTTTCCATGGATGGTTTCCTCATGGCACCAAATGCAGAACACCAGGGCTCTGTGTAGATATGAAATACAAAGAGCAGCTTATTGAAAGGGATTACAGAGCAATCAAAAACAGAGCCCTTAAAATTCGAAGTTTAATAACAAATTTAGAATTCAGTTAATTCAAAGTACAAACATAAAAACAAATGAAAATCCTGAAGATAATGGATTATGTTTAAAACATTTTACTAGTACCAGAAATTAATAAAATACTGTTTCTAGAAAACAAGAATAGAAATCCACCTAATATTCAATATGTCCATTGAAAACAAATGAAGGAAGGAAGAAAAAGTACAAAAGTAATCCAGGTGTATATTCATGAGACTTCACAGTACCGTGGGCAGTGACAGTCAGTCCTAACTGACTCTATAGTATGACAGATGTCATTTCAGGAGTCACAGCATCATCTATCTTCTCACCAACAAGATTATTTCTGCTAAACTAAGAGCTGGATGGTTCTGCTTCTAAGATAAGTTGTTGCACGGATGGGAGAAGGAAAAGAGGGAAGTATTCAAGATTCTGAGTTCCTATAAACCAAGATACCAGGATGGCAGCAAGCAATGGGTGCCTTGGGACAGAGCTTCAGTAGAGAATGTTCTGGAAGTTAAGAAGGAGAAACAGGAAAAATAAAGGCTAGCTGACTCATTTCAATCAACTGAGGAGATTTTTATAATGGTCAGATCAGCATTATTTTTGTTTGATTAATACACTTAGAGGTCATAACTAATTAAATATAAGAAATCACATAATCCAAATAAATTGTAAAGAAAAATAAAACTTTGAAGATGGGGAAAAACATTTTCTCACATAGTTCAGTTATGAGCAATGCTTGTATAATAAACTGAACACTGCATTGTGAGCTCAAAACTATGACATAATTATATAGAGATAGTAGAGAAGGAGAACCGAGTGGGAGGGGCTGTTGTGTGTAGGCTTGTAATAGAGTTAAATTAGCTTTGCAAACGAGGTATCAGAAAAGATTTATCTTAGCTTATTTTCCTGTTTCAATGATACAGTACTCCAATAAAAACAATGTATGGATAAAGAGTTTGTTCTGCCTTTCATTTCAAAGGTACAGTCCATCATAGCAGAGATGTCAAGGCAACAGGAGCCGAGACAGCTTGTCTCATTGCATCCGCCCTCAAGAAACAGAACAATGAGTAAATTGCTGCTCAGTCCCATCATTCCCCTTATAGAAACCATTTCTCCCCTTAAAGAGTGCAAGGTCCCAGCCATTATTTCACAGAAATAAGTATTCTTTATTGCTTTTTTCCTTTTTTTTTAAAGACCGCCTTAACAAATGCAATCAAGGCAATCATATACCTGGAGGCCCATCTTCCAGGTTATTATAGATTTTGTCAAGCTGACAATCAACATTAACCATCACAAGATTGTCCCTCTCCTCTAAATTAAGGTATATATCCCTTGACTTTTGGGATACCCAAGCCATAGAAATATTGAAATACACATGTACGTGATTTTTCCAAGCTTACTAAATAAAGTTCAGTCCCTTTTCATCTCAACCAAACACGTATCAAACGCTGACACTGACTTGTGTGATTTGAGGCATGCCAGCAAAACTAGAAACAATTTCTCTGTCCTTATTCACATTCTTATGGGTAAAAGAGTTGTTCCTAACCGAAATCTCAGCAACTCCAGCAGATGCTTTTTTTCTTCTGCTCCCACTGAGAACTTTCCCTTCTCAGCTAATGCACAATTTGATTCTGCTTTGCATCTGTATTACTAGCATCACTACTCTTGCATATTGAGGCCATTGTACACTAAAATAAGAATAGCTTGAACACAAGCAATCAGTGGGAGAAGAGAGACAAGTGCCGTGTAAGCGAAGCTGGACAGGGGCAGCTGGGCAGCGTGAGCATCTTACTATGCTACTCTGAGTGGCATTCAACTTAAAAGGGATTCATCATTTCTGCAATTTTTCATATAATATTTACAGGTCACAGTTGACCATAGAAAATTGAAACCATGAAAATCAGAAGCATGCTAGAAAGGGACTATCATCTACTTCTCTAGAATTTTACTTTAGAAGTACCAGAACAAACGTGATATCTCTCTATATAAAGATGAAGAGAGAAAGAACCAAGTTGAATGAATTAAAAAAGAAATAACATTGAGGAACGGGGAACTAGAGATGAGTGATGTTTTCAAACGCTGTTTTAAAGTTAACTTTTGAAATAGATAAATGTATATCTTTGATGAAAATTATTTTTACGATGTCTTTTCCTTAGAAACCTTGGAAAATATGTTTTGAGTATTATGGAGATGAATTAGTGTGGATGAAGACAATTTGGACAAGGCTCAGTTGTGTCCACAGTCCAGAGACTTGAGCACTGATAGTAGGAACACATCGGGATGTGTGTCCCCAGCACTTTTACAGGTGAGCTGAGATGGCAGGGTTCAGCATTCAGAAAGCCACGGGGTGGTTGATCCTCCCCACTACTAGACATGAGACAATCCGATTCATCCACAATGCAAATATTTTGTGCCTTGAATCTCAGAAGAGACTTTGGACGTTATTACTTAATTGGAATTGCTTAAAATTATAGGGACTTGAGAAATTAGAATAATTGCATTTTACATCATGCTACCACACAGGCCTATGCGGGCCAAGTGTAGAAAATTATGGTTTGAGTGATAGGCTCGTGTTGATTCCCCACTGGCAAAAGTCGGTGGTGCTGTTTGGCAATGTTTTGAAATATTTAGAAAGTGGAGACTTGGTGGAGGAGGATTTCAATGGAAGCAGGATTTGAAGTTTGATAGACTGTCCCCAATTTCTATTCTGATAGACTGTCCCCACTTCCTGTTCCATGTTATATGCATACAGATAAATTGGGATAACTTGACTTTCTACCAGACAGGCTTCACACCCTAGCTGCCAAATGTTCTTTGCCTTGGGGGACTATATCCATCTCCCCATATACACCCTGGAACTATAAGTTGAAACAAGTCCTCCTTTTCCCTAGCTTTCTTTTCTCCAGGCTATCCTAGCACAACAAAAAACGAAGTATTTCTTGCTTCAGATTCCTTGTAAACTCCACCACACATCTCATCTCTCCCCTGATGATATGAACACACATATTATAAAATGTCTCTCCTTTCTGCCTAGTAATGCCACTCTTGCATATTCAAGAATCTCATTACCTCAGACATGTTCCTCTAATTCTGTGTTTTCATGCACTCTTTTTTTCTTATTGCAAAACAGTATGAGAATTTTCTCCAACTATCCATGAGCATGCCGAAGCTCTTACAATATAATATTGTCATATATGTTGTCGGGAGGTATGAAATGCAGAAAATGCATCTTCAAGCCACTAAAGTTCAAATCCTCTAAGAAAGGGTTTTATTCTTTGGGCTTTTCTAGAAGAGTTCCCACGTTTCTTTCTGTGTGTGTGTATAAGTGTGTGTGTTGGGCAAATGCATGCATGTACAGAGAGGCACATGCATATTAGTATATGCATAAGGAGACCGGAGGACAAACCAGGATGTTCATTCCTCAGGGTCATCACTCCATTGTTTTAGACAAGATCTGTCAAAGGCCTGGAGCTTGTCAGATAGACTAGGCTGGCTGCTCATCAAGACAAAGGTATATAAATACTTGTCTGTGCCTACTAGCAATGGTCTTCAAGGACATCGTTCAAGCCAAGCTTTTAGAAGGGCTCCAGGAACCTACTCCAGCTCCTCTTGCTTTCAAGACAAGTAGTTTACACACTGAACTATCTCTCTAGCCCAAGAGCACATTTTACAAATACAAACTTTTCAAACTTGCTAAGAAAAAAAAATAAAAGGTGTAGATTTTACTTATCGACAAAGTTGGTAGAAGGGAAGTTAATATCTTTTTTTTCAGGTAAGTAAGATAGGGAAGGGCATGTATAGATCAGGGCACAGGGCAAAAATGAGGGAGTCATTATCTCCTTCCACTATATATTGGTCACAAGAAAAAAGGAACTACTTATGACATGAGTAAGATCGCGTACAGAAATTAAGCATTTGATGGAAGGTCACCACACTGACCTGTGGAGACCCGAGTCCTTGTTCAGATCTGTGCCAACTTCTCAGTCCTGATCTCACAAGGATATGTGTGCCGATGTCCTTTGTCCTTGTTTTCACATGGCCACACTCAGGCTCAACGACACAGAAGGCAAAAGGAACCAAATACATCTATTCACATATGGCAAATGACTGGCAGGGCTCAATGGACTCGTTTGGAGCTGTTTTCAATTTATCAGTGTAAACAGCCCATAAGCTACTTTCCTTCCCCCTCTCTCTCCTTTCTAAACCCGGTACCATATGTTAGGCATAGCACACTCAAAGAATTGTTTAAGCTCAAACTTGCTAGGTTGGTTGTTTTCCCCATCTCATGAGAAAGGTAACTGAGGTTCACAATCACCCTGCTAACAGATGTACAGAAATACGGGTGCTGTATAATCAAAGCATGATTTCTGCAAGTCTAGTAGAAGATAGCATTTGGGAAGAGACGTCCAGCTCCGGGGGTCTTCTACTCAAACAGACTTGGCAATTACATATGTTACTTTATTATTTTATTACATTTTTAGAAACTCACAACATACAGCACTGTTTCATTCTGACATTTTCCATCAAAATTTGTTTCATTAGACCCTCCCCCTGCATTTTCATGTTCTCCTTTCATAGACCCCTTTCTGCTTGATGTCTCATATGTCCTCTTGTTGTTCATCCCCTTCCTTAACACATGTTTCCCCCATTTTGTTCTCTTTTCTAGAATGGAAGTGGATCCGATCTTGATATAAATCAACAGATAAATAGACCTATTTTAAAAGGGCATCTACATGTAATGGAATAAAAAAGAGAATAACATTTGCAGAAAATTAATGAACCTGTAAAGTATTATATTAATCTAGTAGACTCAGAAAGACAAAATTAAATGGCCTCTCTCACAAATATCCTGTGTTTATGTTTTGGGGCATGTATATAAGCAAGGATGTGTGTATAGATAGGTTAAGCAAGTTTATACCTAGGACTCGAAGGGTGTCAGTGGCTTCCTATACATTGGCACCTTTGTGTGCTTGTAAATATCATGAGTCCACTGTTGTGTTACATATATTAAATCTGATAATCCACCTATTTTGAAATACCTAGTGGCTATCTTATAGCATAACCAAGGCTCTAAACCCCTGAATGTTTCCCTTCCCCTGATATCCTGATGCTTCTACACTGTGGGATTCCTATGTATATAAATGTCCTGAGCTACCAAGATGTCTTATCTTCCTGTGCAAATACCTTAAACTTTACACTCTGTATACAATTTAATCTTGAAAGCTGAAGCGTACACAGAGCCAGCAAGAGATAGTAAATAAAAACCATAAATGTAAATATGTTGTATAAGAAAGAAAATGAATGTTCTAATGCAGTGGTTCTCAGATGGTGGATCTCAGCTCCTTTGGGGTTTGCATATCAGATATCCTGCACATCAGACGTTTACATTATGATTTAAGCAGTAGCAAAATTACAGTTATAATGTAGCAGTGAAATGATTTATGGCTGGGGTCAGCACAAGATGAGGAACGGTGCTAAGGACTGCAGCATCAGGAAGGTTGAGAACCACTGTTGTGATGTAAGACGACAGTCCCCTTCATTTGCCTTCCATCGCTGAAAGGTCTCCCTCCTTTAAAAGTAGGGGAGACTGAGAACTCATAACAGAGATTTTACCCCCTACATTCAAGACAAAAACAGTGTCCTTTTCTAATCCACCCTTTCTAATCTTTTCACCTTCTGTAACTTGGCAAACATTTAATAAAGAGCCCCAAATAGTCAGGTGCTGTTTTTGCAGACATATTTGGTAAGACGTGAAGCACAGAGTTTCAGATAGGCAAGAAAAATATTATAACCTTATGGAGTGCTGCCCCCACCACAGTATTTTACATTCCTGAGTCCTTACTCACTCTGTCCAGAAAGGCTGCCTGACTTGACAGCAGCCACCACCTGCCCGCAATATCAGGTCCTTCCACATTGTACCCTTGGCAGCCAATCTGCAGTTCCTGTTTAAAGCAGTCACTGCTCTCACATTTATGATAATTTGTCAAATGCCATGCTGAAATCTTATTTTCCATGTGGGTATGTAAGAAACTCAGCATCACTTCTCTACTTGGCAAAAATGTAAGGCTTTGAAATTTCTTGGCCTCTTTCAAGAGAGAGGCTTAAGGCAAATTCATTCCTAGTATCTCCTAAAGGGCTTGCATCACCCTCAAGGCAGAAAGCATCCTGATGCCAAGGTTGGCGGGCTCAGTTGTTATTCTCTGTAATCTATTGCATAAAAATATGTGAAATTCTGACAGTTGCATTTGGAATCAGGTCCTGTTTTAACAGGCATTAGAGTAATCAAGCTTAGCAAGCTGCCCCACTACTAACCTTCCTGTCTGCATCATATCCCTAATCCTACATGGTGACAACTTATCCTGCGCCAGTGGATTTAAATACAGGAAATTAATGGGAAGGAGAAGAAGGCAAAGATCTAAGCTAATAGGAATAGAGTGATAGAACTCTCCAATAAAATCACTATTGCCAGTTTGAGGTCAGTTAACTGATGCTAATACAAAGCAAATCATTTTTACGGTGACCACAATGCTCAAATGTGTCCTGCTTGGGATCTGGACCACTGGCTTCAAGGTCAGAGACATACTCTCTGGGGTATGCAAAATAATAAAAGGACTTACTTTTTTCAGAGCAGATGATGTCAGGTGGAGAGATCCACATCTTTACAAAAATGGTTGATATCCAAGTGAAATGATTCTAAACACGTCTCAATACCCACTGCCAAATTAAGCTGAAAGAATGCAGAAACACATCCACAAGAGCAAACAGAGTTAATCTCTGGGCTAAAAACTGAGAGAAGTAGCATCAAAAATCACTTTATTTAACCAACAAAGCAGAAATCAGCACCAAGGATCACATTTTTGAGAAAAACCAAATTTATTGTGAGCATCAATATTTATAAAGATTCAGGACAGATGCTCATATGAGGAGCTGAACATTAGCAGACAACCTACTTGCAGAACAGGACACAGCCATGGTACTAAAAATGAACGTTGTGAAACTTCTACACATTGCTTTCCAAAGATAGAGAGAGAAAGAGAGAGACTGCCATCCAAAATGTGAGTCACATACGAAATTTAAAATTTTGCAGTCGGCCTATTAAAAATAAAAAGAAATCAATTGCATTAATTTTAAACACATACTTTTATTAAGCTTTCATACCCAAAACACAATCATTTTAAAACATAATATAAAAATTTAATGAGATATTTTGCATTTTACAAAAATATAACAGGCATTTCACTCTTAAAGCACATCTCTCTGCAGATTAGACACATTCCCGCAGCCATATTGAGCTAATGGGTACCATGAGGTTCAAGAAAAAGCCACACTGAATGTTTTCAGAAGGACTTTTGTTCCTACTATCATTATCTTTGTTGTTAGTAAAAGACTTAAATGAAGGAGAGATGTACTATGAGGGAGACCAGCAGAGTCTCAATATGGGTTTTAAGGGATGTGTACAAACCTCAGTAAATGGCATTCAAAAGGAAGGCTCTCCTTATGCTTGCAGAACTTGCAGGAAGAACAAATATCATGGATAAGTTAGCATAAGAAAGAAAATGACGGTCTGAGGAGATGGTTCTGTGGGTAAAGCATTTGCTGTTCAAGTGTATGGACCTAAATTTGAATCCCCAGAAGCACACAGTACACCTCAGCAATTCCAGACTTCCTGTGTTAAAACAGGAGAACCTGCAGATCTCATGGGTTAGCAGCAAATCAGGAGACCTTGATTCAAGCAAGGTAAAGAAAGAACCCACACCTGAGATAGTCCTCTGCCCTCTCTGCCGTCTCTGACCTCCAAGTTCTTACCATGGCAATATACACTCTGCCCCCCACCCACCACATACAAATATCAAAGAAAATTTTTTTAATAAAAAGATGAGAAGTCTTGGGATCAAAGCTTCTCATGGGTTTTATTCCTTCAGTGACCAATGAGACTGGCAGTTAGAAAGAACATGAGTCTTGAATGAAGAAATGTCTCTGAGACATGAGGCCCCAGCTGAGTCTGTGTGCTGAAGCTGAACCCTAGGACCCAAAAGTGTTCCCCGCGGCTGCTAGAGCTGGCAGAGCAGGGATAATGGCAACAGCCATACCTGTCCTTGAAAACTAGTCTGGTACATGATTTTTTTTCTAGAAAACAAAGATAAACAAAACAAAAAGCAAAATGAAATGACAATGACAATAGCAAAACTTCACAGAGACAAAGGTAGCAATAATTGAAGAATAATATGCTAAACTAACATTGTAAGTTAATTGCATTGAGGATGAATTCTTTGGACAAATGTCTTTCAGAAACTGAGCTGGAAAACTCTACATGTAACAAAGGGTCAGTCCTTTCCTAGATCATAGAGCAGAAGTTTAGAGGAAATCAGTGAACTTCCAGGACAAGATTTTTTTTTTTCTCAGCACAAAGCTTATGAAAGAAAGTCACCAGGTAAATATGAGAGGTGGAAAGCAATCATCATGTTGGTATAAAAATAAGATGCTTCTTGGCTTCAGCATGTCATGAGACAAATTAGCAAAATAAGTAATAAAATGACACAAATATGTGAGGAAAATTTTACAAAAGAATAAAAACCTGTATAGATATGTCACCAAGAAATATAGAAGGACAGCAGGTGAAGGACACAGGTGGACACTGGCCAGGCAGGACATAAGTAAACTGAATTATTATTATAGGATTATATTTGCTAGGGAAAAGGAAGAAAATGTTCAGCCTATGTACTAAAGAGAGGAAAATAAATACATAAGCACACACTCCTTAGCAGCATTTACTGACATGCTATCAATGTGTCATTTGTTTTAAAAATCCAAAGTTAACAAGCATTTACTTCACTCTAAATTTTAAAACACTGCACTACAAAATCATGTATAATTACAAAAAAAATGTGTGTATATCAAACACACATATCTAGAGCTGGAGAGATGGCTCCACAGGAAAGTGAAGGGCACATTCTAAAACTCTTCCAGAGAGGGCTCACAACCATTGGTAATTCCTGTCCCAGAGATCCAATACCCCCTTCCATAGACTTCATTCACCTATACACATACACATGTACAGTTACACACACATGCAGATATTGGATAAAATAAAAGGTATATATTTGTATTTTGATAGATTATAAATATAAATTTTGTTAAAAATATTTAATGAGCATAATTTAATTACATGTGAAATATATAGAAACAAATATAGAAAAAATTTGAATTCTGAACACATGAAGACGTTAATATACTTATGTCTAGTAAATTGAGTTATGGATTATTATATTTCTCATAATTCCTGTTTTTTCAAATGATATTAAATGATTACATATTATTTTATTATTCAACTATTACTGATTAACAATTTTTAAATTTTAGATTATGCTTATAATATACTGGATAGAAGCAGAAGAGAACTGTGACTCCTCACAGAGTTTGTTAGGCCTTTCTTCATGAAGTTATGAAAGAAATCAATGATCCCCAGTTAAAACTATTAATTTATTCCAGTATTACATTTAGTAACAAATTGTGTTTTGTTAGCACTATAAGAACATATCTACAGTAGTCGAATCGCTAGACTTTGTTTCCTAGAAATTAATTGGATTATCCCCTGGAGTAAGAATTCTGGTGACAGAAAAAATATTTTCCTCTTGGGAATTTAACTCATCCTTTGCATGGCTTTGGAACAAAATCAGACTATTCATTTAGCGAAATTCTGAGAGTAACTAACACTTCTGACTGCACTCTTTTTTTATTTTTATTTTTTATTGAGAAAAGGAAAAAAAATTTCCGCCTCCTCCCAGCCTCCCATTTCCTTCCCCCTCCTCCCACCCTTCTCCCCCTCCAAAATCTGGGTCCTGTTATATCGTCACTAATTTGCATTCTAAGATTATCTGGGTATTGAAGACAGCCTTCCACCCAGCCATACACCATTTGATTAATTTGAATCATCACTCCCTTTCGTCCATGATGCATTTCTTTGTTTCCATTTCTTTTTGTTCTGTTCCATACTTTCCTATCATTCTTAATTGAGACTTTCTCTGGAAATAGCTTCCTCTTTGCACCCACGTTGTCCATGTGTTCTGGGAATTTCTGTCTGCCAGTATAAATCTCTTCAATGTAACCGGCGCTGCAAAGCGAACCCTGAGAGGTCTCTGCCTCCACAAGTGTAAAAATTATCTGGACATAGCAAACGCCTTTTGCAAAGCATTCTCTCCTTGCATATACCAGGACAACAATCTATGGCTTATGGACCTGAAAAAGGCAAAATAAAATGAATATTATTTCCAGAAAATCTGTACACTTTCACCATTTCTCAACACCAGCCTCCTGCATGTTATGTTGTTACAATTTTCCCTCCACGGGAAACAATCCTCTTTCAATTAGCTGCGAAGCAGATTTCAGTGGGGATGCTCACCAGACACCAGGGATATCGCCTGGTTTCTCAACCCTTGTACTTATTCATTCCTTGGGTGAACTTGAATCCTCTTCCTGAAGGTGAAGTCTGTCTTCAGATTCCTCTGAGCTTTTTAGTCCCTTGAAAGTTCTTACAGTGTCTATAAAAATTTCTGCTCTTAACCTTTCTCCTGTTATAAAAAGCATAGCCACGTTCCTCATAACTATTTGATGTCTTATATAAAACCCTTTATAAAATAAAAAAAAATCCCCAGATAGCCTCAAAAAAAAAAAAAAAAAGTTGCCCTGCGTTGTCTTAAAACGGCATGCTCGTTTAATATCGGCACGAAGACAGAGTGGTGCTCTGAATTCAGCAGGGCCCATGCAGCATTGGAGGGCATGGTTAAACCCTGCCAGTTGCTAAAATATCCCTTCTAGTCTACAGGGAGATAGTGTCAAGAGTAAAAGCCAGAGAGGGAGATTTTGGCTGGTATCCAAAAACAGTTGTAGAAAAGAAGGTTCTCTCTCCGACAGCATTCTGACATGCTTTCTTCAGTTTTGCCACGAGGTTGAAATCTTCCCTCTGGAGACATGCACGCATGCACAAAGACATCACATGCATGGTAGGCTCAGGAACTCTAAACATGGAGCTGCCTGGCACAAAGGAAGAAAGGAGAGGCTCGGAGGGAGAGGGACGGCTGGAGCTTCACGAATGCTGTCAGAACGAAGCCATTCCTATAGGTTTGTCTTTGAAACATTGCTACTGCCAATTTCTGCTGGGTGATTCTAAAAGAATTTGGACTCAGTCTTCATGTGACTTTCTGTGAGGTGCTTTGGCTTCTAAAAGTTTGAACCAATTACAGTTATGAATATAAAGACCTACATGACTAACAACGTTTTGCATTTTTTATGATTATTAGCACATATTAGTATACAAAAAGCAACTAAGAAATGCAATGAAGTTTAAAATGCATACCTGGAAGGAAAGATTGGAAAGGTAGGATAGCGAAATATCTTTTTTTTAATTTTTTTTTATTTTATTTTATTTTATTTTTTTTGCGAAATATCTTGAAAGCTTTTCCAACTCAGCTAATAGCCTCCTCCAGAGAAAAGATAGACACTGGTGTCCTTCAGCGCCCAGGCTGACAATGTCTGTAATGGTGGGGAGTTGTGTCTGTGTGCAGACACCAGCATAGACGAGCAGCTAGAATGCAGGGAGCCTGGAAAATCAAAAGCAAGCAAAACAAACCCCACAAATGCATGTGTTTGCTAAACTAAACATGCCTTGCCCTCAGATAACACTATAAACATGTGGCTATGATCTAATTTCCTCGGTGGGTATAAGACTTCCGTCTTTGATGTGGATTAAACTACTCTGCTCTTACTTTCTTCTATTTTCAGCTGTAATAAATTGGAGAATTTCCAACCTAAAGATCCTTCCTAATAGTTATTCTTAAATAGCAAAGGAATAAAACAGGTGTAATTGCTGAAGAAGTTGAAGGGTACTTTTGAAAGAAGCCTATATAGCTATCAAAAGCAACAAAGATGACATAAAATGAAGCTTTCTAAATTGGGCCACACAGAAAAAGTCTATGTTCTTCTTGTTCCATGACCTAGAAACAAGATCTTCTTTGTGGCACAAATTCCACCAAATATCACATCTATATTTGGTGAAAGTGAAAATAATATAAGCACTCGCTTGTCAGGATTATGTGATTTCAGTGGGCTTACCGGTGTTTCCTGGGTAGGCAATAAAATGAAGCACAGGAATGGCAGCGAAATGGATTCATTGCATTCACAAGACAGAGAAGCAGGGTTATTTCATAGCATCTTAGATTTTAATCAGTTTCTAATTCACTAATTTCACGGTCATAAAATATGAGAACTGAAAGAGACCTTAGGAATTATTCTCATCAAACTTCCTCATCTCTAAGGCCCAGAAAATTCATAGCAGGCTGAAAGTCAAACAATGTCATGCGTAGAATACAGACATACTCACAGCCTCTACATGTGGAATACGGACTACTTTGAGCTTGCTTACTGACGCTGTCTCTGACTAGATCCTCTAACATTTTGCCAAGAGCTCACTAATAAACTTGATCTTCTGGAAAATTTTTCTCTGTCTATATTAGTTGTTATAACGTGATTTAGAATGACCCATTGAAAGAGCATCCAGAGACATCTTTTAAAGATGTAAGTCCTTTCTCTTCTTTGAGTAGTCTTTTCTACTGGCCTACTTCTACTTTTACTTTGAAAACACTTCCTTCCCCATATCCTTAAAACACACATGCCCCAATTCTTACAGGCTGGGATCAACTCATTTTATGGGAATATACACTTTGGAAACACACCTTGGGACATACGTATTCCTTTTGCTCATTGCCTCTTAGGAATTCAGGCATTGATTTCCCTTGGATCAGTGTTTGATGCATCCTTTGCCCTTCACGTCTCAGCTTAATGAACCTTCTTGGGAACAAGCAGCATTGACTCTCCAGCCCCTCAGACATCTTTCACTGTTGTACAGTTTCTTGTCTAGTGCTAGCCCCTGTTGTTGGAACATGCGTCAACTCAAGTGGAGCAGCAAAAGGAACTGTACCTCTTTCTAATACAGCTTTCATTCTCGTTGAATATCTATCTAGTCAGAAGTAGTCCTGCACACTATAGGAAGAACTAAATAATTTGTTGATGATAAATGAATAAATGAATGAACATATTTCTATAAATTTGACTGAAAATGCTAGATAGGTGATATGAATTTTGTTCATAGTTGATTTCAATTATGGACATGTTTTAACACTTTGGCAACTAGAACTTATATGAAATAATGCTAATAAAACCACACAATACCAAAATTTCACATGATGCCGCTCCTTAACACCAGGGAGATGTATCAATGGCATGACATTAATGAGTCAATGATTCAAAGACTTTCCACCCACTAGATTCAGAGTACAGGAGGAAATGAAGAGGAACAAAAACACATAATCTAAAACATAAAATCTACACAATTTGTTTCATTATATAATATAAATGTACACTAAGTTGTATAAGAGCACAAAGATTGGGAAAATATTCAAAATTCCAATATCAACAAGGAGACTCTCTGTGCTAGCTTAAGTCATGATCCAGGCTCCTGTGAACCTTATTGCCTTTAGCCTTCACCTTGTGTTGGTGGACTGTCCGTACCCTAAATATGTGTATAAACACACATAGAATACCCAGTTCTGTGCCAGGTAAGTAGAATAGCCAAGGCATACAAAAGGGTGCTGTCAACTGGTCCACACTGATATCTTTAAGAATAAGAAGAGGTCTTACTATGTGGTATGCTTAAACTCCCTTCCTAAGTCCGACTAATCTTAAACTCACAGCAGTCCTCCTATCTCAGTCCTCTGAAATGCTAGAAATACAGGTATTTGCCCTCATGCCTAGAAAGGGATTTTATCATATCAACTGCATTAATATTTTAGAGTATGGGGTTCCTTGGATCTCTTGACCTTTATTCAACCCCAAGTATCATAAAACTACAATACATCATTCCCTTTATTCTACCAAGCCCAAATATATCTTGTGATGATCCCAAATGGCAAATGCTGCCAAGTAGACACTGGGCAAAAGGTTTTGTAAAAAGAAGGGCATAAGAATTACCTCTTGGGCTCAGCTATTTTCTGGTCTGGAAGCAAATGGTTTCAGGTATAACATATTTCGGTGTTGATAAGAATACAGCCAGTGAGTTTTGCAGTTAGGATATGAGTAAACGAGATACTTATACTATTCTTCCACTGGACTGAAATATTTAAACTTCTTCCAATATTGATAAAAGTGATAATAAAATGCAATAGATTAGAAAATCTATACCATATCTTCAATAGTATCTTAGCATCTATAGGTAGGACTAAATTTGACTGAAATCTTCGTATGTCTAGGATCAAAGCCTCTGATCCTAGATACCATATAAAGAGCCCAAGAAAAAGGTCAATGCCCACAGTTACAGGGTCAAAGTTCAACATCACTTCCTTAAGGCATCCCACTCACCCTTTCTGCTTGCTAGAGCCATCAGACCTACAAGCATTAATATCGTGATTTCAGCATATATAAGCTACTTAGTGGAAAATAACACAAAGAGGTGTGTGCTTTGATACTGGGGACATTCACATTCTCTGCTAGATGGGACTTGTTTTTTACTCCAAGCAAGTTCTTTCTGATTAGAATTGAAGGGAGGCAATTGATACATAGATCATGATACGGCTGAGACTCAGCTCTACCGCACATCACTGCTGCTAGTTTCAGGCTCCATGGCAAAGTTCTAATATATGTCTATGCCCCTCAGAATCTCCAGTTTTAAAAAGCAGACTCATACATTAGCTCTCCAACCTCCAGACCAACAAATGAGATGGTATATTAACATAATTAATTATGTTTTATTTTCCAATTGTTCGCTGAATTTCCTTCCTATTATAATCTTAAAACTGATTGTTGTTTGATGGTCATTTAGTTTTGTTTTTTTGTTTTCCAGACCTTAATAATATTAGATAGAGAAGTTGATAGTTTTGTCTGCACATGACATTAACTGTCCTGCTAATTTATTTTTCTTTCACTTTGTCCAATCTTCGCTGGAGACAGAAAGGCAAGAAGAGCACTGTAGTAAAGGAAGACTTCACACCATGTCCTACTACACATGACAAGATACTGATTCTCTCTCACTCTGCTAGGATGGTACTGTATTCACTTTCCTTTTCTCCTCAAGGAAACTACTTTGTGGATGCTTAGCCTCCTCTGAACATTTTTTTAAATAAAAAACTAAATGTGATGCTTTTTAGAATTTTTATTTGAAGTATAAATTCAGTGATATTCCCACATGTATCTGCTCTGTTTTGGTACTTGTCTTAGTCAATGTTCTATTTCTGTGAAGAGACAGCATGACCATGGTAACTCTTATAAAGGAAAGCATTTGATGTCATAGTAGGAAGAATGGTGGCATGCAGCAGACATGGTACTAGTGAGGTTGAGAGTTCTACAGGCAGCCGGAAGAAAGTGAGCCACTGCATCTGGCTTGAAAACCTAAAACCCATCATCAGTGACACAGTTTCTCCAAGGACACATACACACACTATTTTTTTTAAAAAAAAAAAAAGTAGATTTGTGTATGTTGAACCATCCCTGCATCTCTGGGATGAAGCCCAATGGGTTTTTGATCCTACTGCACGTATTGGCTTTGTGGGAGCCTAGGCAGTTTGGATGCTCACCTTACTAGACCTGGATGGAGGTAGGTGGTCCTTGGACTTCCCACAGGGCAGGGAACCCTGATCACTCTTTGGGCTGACGAGGGAGGGGGACTTGATTGGAGGGGGAGGGAAATGGGAGGCGGCGGTGGAGAAGAGACAGAAATCTTTAATAAATAAAAAAAAGTAAATGTTTCCCAGACATAGTTGTACCAGGGAGTGTGTGGCTGACAATCCCATTTATACTGCTTGTTAATTTAAAGAAAAGCCTGATCCTAAATGGAATAAAGGAATTGGTGACCTCAGAGCAAGGCCCCACCCAGCTAAGCTTCCAATTTGTGAAGAGGCATTAAAGAAAGGCTTAGGGCTGGGTAAGGTGGAGCAGGCCATTAATTCCAGCACTCACAAGGCAGAGGCAGGTGGATCTGAGTTCGAGGCCAGACTGATCTACAGACTGAGTTCCAGGACAGGCAAGCTTAGGCAGCAAAGGAAACCATCAGAACCAGAGTATTGGTTAATATATATATATATATATATATATATATATATATATATATTTGAATGAGACAACCATGTTCCAGCCTTAGCAAGAAAAAGAACTTGACAACTTGTCCACATGGTTTTGTGTTTAGAGTCAAAGATTCAAGGAAGGGTTGTAGAATCTCTCTCTGCAACTAAGGATAGCTTCCGAGGCCTAATATGTGTCAGGGTTGTCCTTGTGTGGAGGCCTAGAAAAGTTATTGTGTGAAACTGTGACCCCAGCTTGGGTTGCCTTAGAGCCCTAAGATGCTGGAGATGTCAGAATCATTTGGTACCAGCCAAGAAGAGCTCCTAACAGAATGTAGAATCAGCTGAACAGAGAGGAATGTTTTGCAGTCAACAAAGCTGAAAGGATGCGGAGGTCTGAAGAATACCTTGACATGAGATCTAGAGGTGGGGAATTTAGAGTTTTCACTGCCCGTCTTCAGTCTTGCTTTGGTCAAGTGTTTCCTCATTGTGCTCCATTTTCTTCCCTTTGAACTGGTAGTGCATGTTTTGTGTCGTTGTGTATTGCAAACATGTGATCTGAGTTTTGTGTCTTACTTTCCTGGAGATTACAGTAAAGAGATTGCCATGAGTCTCTGAAGAAACATTGGACTTTTAAACAGTGTTGAGACTATGCTAGACTATGGGGACTTTTGAAATTTGACTGAATGCATTTTTTTCATTGTGTAATGTGGCTACAAGTCTATGGTGTTCAAGAAGTGGAATGGTGTGGTTTGACTCGGAATGGCCCCCATATGCTCCTATATTGAATGTCTGACGGTGATTAAAAGGTAGTATTACTTGACAGAGGTTAGGAGGTGTGGCCTTATTGAATGAAGTGATTCAATGGGGATGGGCTTTAGGTTTTTATAAATCCAAACCAGGTCCAGTATCTTTCTCTCTCTTCTGTTACATGTGGATCCAATGTAGAACTCTCAACTTCTCCAGCACAAGTATGCTTGCATGCTTCCTTGCATTCCTGCCACCACAGTAATGGCCTCAGCCTCCAAAACTGTTAGCCAGTCCCACTCAAGTGCTTCCCTTCATAAGAGTTGCCATTGTCATAGGGGCTTCTTCACAACAATAGAACATTGACTAAGACAGTACATAAATGTGAAAAGGGCCTAAGACCCCACTACTCCAGTTGAGAAAGAAATTCTTCCCAGAATCCTAAATTTTCTCCTTTCACTGTTTTTTTCTGACAAATTTAAATTTTAACCTGGTATATGCAGCATCTCAGCTCCTTCTCCCCTTCAAAAATCTAATGTTGAACATTAAATTCAACAATAAGTTTCAGCATGTATGATGTTAAAACATTCCAACAGTTTCACTCACACAAGTTCAAACAAACTATATTATTTAGTGATGAGGAGGAAGATGTGACATTGAAAGAAAAATTATTATACCAAGTGATTTTTTAAACTTAATTTTTATTACGTTTGTGTGTGTGTGTGTGTGTGTGTCCACGCGCGCGCATGCACATACATGCGTGTGTATGTGCACTTCTGCAGTATTGCACAAAATGGAGGTCAGAAAACTACTTGTTGGTGGTATCAATTCTCTCCTTCTCCCACATGGATTTTGGGGCTTGAACTCTGATCATTAGCAAGTATCTTTATCCAGTGCGCCACTCTTCCAGCCTATTCGTGCTTTAAGTAATATATATCAGAATGTTGTCTATGTATCTAAATTCTCTCAGATTTCTGCCCCTTGTGGGCAAAGCAATCCACTTAAAGCCCTGCTCTAGAAAGGGGTATACAGGGTCTCATGCTGTACCCCCATCTGGTGGTCTCCAACTTCCAGGAGCAGAAGAAGCTCACTGTGACTTCAGTCTTTTCCTGTGCCTTTCTCTGCCGACCTTCACTGTTTTCCCCACATCTCAGTTTCATGTTTTTTCGAAGGGATCCTCCACTCCCTTTAACATCTTCATGTCTTAACATCCTGCCTCATATTTATTTGCCTTCTGAATTCTTTCTGTTTAGGCAGATAATTAGGCACCAAGAATGTACAAGCATTTCAGAGAGGCATTCTGTGTATATAAAGAGCCAGTCGTGGGGAGAACTAATCAGAAGAGCATAGATGAGACACAGAAGTAACCTTGCCATGTAGATAAGAATATGTACAGATTTGTTACATAAGTAGTAGTGAATGTTACCCACTTGGGACTTTCTATCCAACCACACTTCCCTGATCAGTGAAAGAAACTTTTAGTAAAACTATCTACTACATGTTCTAACTGACTTCCAATGCATGTTCTAACTGACTTCCACTGTATGTTCTAACCAGCTTCCAATGCATGTTTTGACTTCCAATGTATGTTCTAACTGACTTTCCACTGCATGTTCTGATGTCCACTGCATGTTCTGACGTCCACTGCATGTTCTGACGTCCACTGCATGTTCTGACTTCCACTGCATGTTCTAACTGACTTCCAATGCATGTTTTGACTTCCAATGTATGTTCTAACTGACTTTCCACTGCATCTTCTACCTGACTTCCACTGCGTGTTCTGACTTCCACTGCATGCTCTACCTGACTTCCACTGTGTGTTCTAACTGACTTCCACTGTGTGTTCTAACTGGCTTCTTTTTTTTTCTTTTCTAACTGGCTTCTACTGCATGTTCTAACAAACTTCCACTGCATTTTCTAACTTGTAGGAGGACACCACTTGTTTATCCTGGCCGCCCAGAACCAAAATAATCACACAGAAGCCATATTAATTAAATCACTGTTTGGCCCATTCACTCTAGCTTCTTATTGGCTAACTCTTACATATTAATTTACCCATTTCTATTAATCTGTGCATCACCACGAGGCTAGGGCCTACCGGCAAAGTTTCAGCACGTCTGTCTCCAGTGGCTCCATTGCTTCTCACTGACTCTGCCCTTCTTTCTCTTAGCATACAGCTTAGCGTCCCTGCCTAGTTCTGTTCTTCCCTGCCATAGGCTCCAAGCAGTTCTTTATTCATTAACCAATAATGTAACATACAGACAGAAGAATCTTCCACACCACTAACTTCCACCGCATGTTCTAATCAACTACCACTGCATGTTCTAACTGGCTTCCACTGCATTATTCTAACTGAATTGAAGGTCATATTCCAACCAGCTTCCACCACATGAGCTAAATGACTACTACCTCATGTGCTAACCGACTTCCACTGCATGTTCTAACTGACTTCATATGACAGTTAACAGGAAAGGGAGGAAGAGCACAGCAAGATGACAGGATTCAGATTTGGCCACCTGGGCGTACTCTCTAGAGCCAGTCCTAACCTCTGAAAGGGTTATCACTCGGCTGTGCTATCAGTGGACCACAAGTCCCACTCAGGGTTAAGTGACCTTGTGAGGCAAAAATAATATGTCACAGCCATACAGTGTAATAAGAGATATGTGTGAGGCTCAATTGCTCAGCCAGCTTTTCTAAATAGCATTCTGATTGCATTCGACACCTCAGCAACCCCACTATTCTTGCTGCCCAGGCTCTCTGCAGCCAATATATACACCAGATGATGAAAAGCCAGGGACTCGCTAAGCAGAAGCCAAATCACACATCAGCAACCATCAGCGAAAGGGCATATAAAGCAATCCTGTTAAATATTTAGATGTGTAGAGTCCCAGAGCATGCCACACACTCGGGTGGAAATGTATATTTGTTAACCAGGAAACCTAAGATTGTAAGGTAGGATCTTAATACACCTTTCAAGGGAAGTGAAGCTAAGAATGATCTGTTTCCTGTTGACCTACAGAGTTCAAATAATTACATCAGATCCCAAGTGGACCAGGGACTGGGCCCACTGAATCACAGCTTTAAGCCCAGACACTTGCATTTTATATCTTATTGTTGCAAAATAACGTCACGAATATTACGTTGTATAACACAAGAAGCAAAAACATAATGTATTATTACACTAGATTTTGGGCATTTGAACAAAACACAAAATATTTGGAAAGGAAACAAGCAAGCTACAGTACACTATGGGGAAGGGCAGCAGGTAAGAATGAATGGGTGTTGTCCATTTCAAAGAAACTATCAAGGACTGAGCATCAAATGTGTATCCGAGATAAAAGTAACTCCCACACAAAAACAAACATTGATTTTATTCCCATTACCACAAAGAAACATCGGTAGGTTTCATGGATAATACTTAACACTCCATAGCTGTTTAGAGTACAAATAAGGAGAAACAATATTTCAGTAAAATAATAATTGCAAGTGAATGTTATAAGTAAATATTTAATGAGTAACCATGTGATAATGGAAGTGTTTGGAAGAATGTAGATAAATAGGATTTAAAGAAAGATCACTCATTGAGGTAGTGTTCAAGGCAAAGGAGCCATAAAAATGAAATCTTAGGTGAATTTGCATATGAGAAAGTATTTTTCACTTAGAGAATAATGTGAGCTCTCAAGGATATAAAATCTGATCAATTAGACCTTAAATGTATTATAGTCTCCCTACTACAATATATTACCTTCAAGTAAATAATATAATCTGCTTGCCTATTTACTAATCAGAGATCGAGCACTTCTTCTAAGGATGTCAGTGATGGAGTTCTTTCCCAAAATTTACAAAATGCCCTGGGTTCAACCTCCAGCACTAAATAATGAAAAAGAATGGAAAGAGGGAGAGAAAGAGAGAGAGAGGAATGAAGGAAGGAAGGAAGAAAGGAAGAAAGGAAGGGAAGGGAGGGAGGAAGGCAGGAAAGAAGAGAGGGAGGGAGGGAGAGAGGGAGGGAGGGAGAGAGAGAGGGAGGGAGGGAGGGAAGAGGGAAGGAAGGAAGGAGAAGAAGGAAGGAATCATGCAAAAAGAGTGGGAAAAGAGAAAGTGAGCGAGTAGAAAGTGGGAGGAGGAGAGAGAGAAACAGAAGCAGGAAATCTTCGATTAGAAGACTCATTTACAGACACAGAGATCTGTTAAGGAGGTGGACACGAAGGACAATCCAGAGAATAGTTTGATGCTGATGCTTCTGAGAGATTCCCAGATTTCAAGCCTTTTTAGAAGTTGTGAAAAGGCTCAAGAACCAAGTATTTCTGATAGAAGAAACTGAGAAATGGGAGTGGATAGGCATGTGCATGTAAAGCAGAAGCTCCTCTGCAGCAGGAGCCAGCCAAAAAACATAGCAGCGACCTGTTTCTTCTGTTTTGAGATGGTTAAAATGGAAAACGGTGAAGCATCGCCCCAAAAGTGAGTGCTTCAGTGATCCTGGGAAGCACCACTTCTACAGGGGTGTGTCATAACAAGGGGTCTAAAACAAGATGCTCATGGACCTTGAACCTAGAAGTAGAGCTGGAGGAGTCTTAGAAGTCATTATCAAATCAGAATCCCAGGAAGGCTGACCTTACATGTCCTCTATGACATGTATTTAATCCTATTTACTTGGGTTCAGAGGATATGTTCCCCAGAGCAGAACCCTCTTAAGGTCAAATCTTGAGAAACTGATGACCATAACCTAGACCTTCTCCAGTTCCAGTACATCTTTTCATCCTTTGCATTCTCCCTTTTCTTATCTCCAGAGTATTTAACAAATTTGAGATGTATCTATGGGTTGGTTAATATGACTCTGGGTAAGTAAATTTCTGTTCAAAGCAAAAGTGTAGATTAGGCACACTTCTTAATTATCTTCTCCTGAACAGTCTAAAGCCAAACTTTTACAGGAAAGAAATATATCTTACAGTTACTGTTGAAATAAGAGCGGCGGCGGGGCTGCGTCCCCAACACCCCGGCCGCTTGGCTAGCTCATGCCCGAAATAACAACACACAAACTGTATTCATTTAAGAACTGCTTGGCCCATGAACTCTAGCCCTTACAGGCTAATTCTCGCACCTGGACTAGCCCATTTCTAATAATGTGTGTAAGCACCCCAAGGTGCGCTTACAGGGAAGATTCTAGCCTAAGTCCATCGTGGGTTGCAGCTGCCTGGGAGAGCAGAGCATGGCAGCTGTCCGGTCCCTCTGGAAGCAGCGCAGAGTCTGACCTCACTTCCTTTTCCGCCCAGCATCCTATTCTGTTTATTCCGCCCACCTATCTTTTAACCTATCAGGGCCAGCAGTTTCTTTATTGCTCAGCCAATGAAATCAACAGATTGATATGACACTCCCACATCAAGTTACAGTTAAGCTTCATGGACAATTGCTTGATCTTTGCTTGAAGAGATATATAAAAATAACCTCATCTCTTATTTTATTGATAAACTTCTAGAATTTAAAAAGGAACTTGCCCAAATAAGTGGCGCAGGTTCTTGTTTGTTTGGTTGGTTTGGTTTGGCTTTTTTTGTTTGTTTTTCAAGGTAGGGTTTTTCAGTGTAACAGCCGTAGCTGTACTGGAACTAGCTCAAACTCACAGAGATCTGCCTGCCTCTGCCTCCTGAGTGCTGTGATTAAAGGTGTGTACAGGGCTAAGTGTGGCAGTGTTGTAAAGCCTTGCCGTAATGACAGAGAAATTGCCATTTACATGGAGAATTCCAAGAAGAAAACTAAACATCCGAGAATGTAAATCAACAGTTCAGGTGACTGTGACTGAAGAATTGGAAGGAACTGATTCAGGTCCCAGCCTGTCACTTCCAGCTCATGATCTTCAAGCCACTGTGCTCTTCTAGCAGTTCACTATGGACCCTCATCCATCTATGTCATTGCTCTCTGTCTCAAAGGGTTGTGGCCTGCTGGCAAGGATTAAACGTGATTACCTGGTACCGTGTGTGTTCAGTTATAGAAAGTACTAGAACATATGCAAGAAATGAATGACATCTCCACAGTTTCTTTTGGAGGTCAGAGAAACTAAAGCTCAGAAACACTTGCCACTGGTGCTGTATCTGCTTTATCCCTGGAGTTAGGTTGTGAGAGTTCTAGAACTCCTGGATGGGAACAGCAGATGCTGGTCATCACAGGGTAAAGGAGGGTTGATGAAATATACAGTTCCTCTCCTTTGGTTTTAAAACTTGTTATCCAGAACCTTCTATCATTTCTCTGTTGCAGAGTTATGGATTGGAAATCTGAGTGCAGGGCTAGGCTGCCCATCCAATTCTGCATAAGCCTAGTGGTGAGCCACTACCAAGCCACAGTTACCCTCTCTTCAGTATTTAAGAAAGAAAGAATGAATGAACATGAACTACTGAAAACAGCTTTAAACATTTATTCTTGTACGGTTTTTAATGTTTTTGAGTGTGTTCATGTATTTTTCTTAAGGATGGACAGTGACCTGGAAGAAAGATGGCCAATTCAGGGCCAGATCTGTAAGGCTAAAGTGGGCCTAGAGCTAGCACCCACTTTGTACAGTTACAGCTAAGCTGTTAGCCAGGCCCCTGGATGTCAGCAGAGGCTCCCAGACTCACACAAAGTTACTCTACCAACTGTGAGTTAGGACTGTTACAGACAAACCTAGAATTGTGTGTATCATTTTACCAGTGTGTGTGTGTGGGGGGGGGGGAATCCAAACCTTGCCATTGTAGAAGATAATGTTCCTATTTTCTTAGACGAGCTTTCATCTTTGCCTCTCTGAGATTTTTCTATGAATGTGTTATTCATGCAAAGAAAACAAACAGAAAATAAATGCCTAAATGCCACCACTGTTTCCAAATTACATCATCAGTGCCGCCCCACCACCCTTTCCTTGCAGGGTCACACACACAAGAACTCTATGCTTAACACTCTCCGTGTGGAAGATGGATGGTATAAGATATAGGAATGTGTTTGTATCAGAAGCTTCCAACTTAAATTTATGAGAGGAGCAATACGCTGTATAAATATTGAGTTTCACTTCCCTCATCAAAACACACAGCACAGAAATTCTCACACCCTGTATGTAGAAATACTGCGTTCAGCCTCTCCTCCTATCCTGCCCTCCTTTCCTGGGCCTTGGGACAGATGGAATATGGCTGCTGAGTCTGGCAACTGGAAAATTCTTCCTAAAGGGCACAATGCAGTATTATGAATCACAGCCCACCAAGTGGGAAAGTAATGTAGAAAATCACCACCCAAGCTGATAAAAACATGCCTGCCTCCCCCGGCAAGGCAATGCCATTTCTCATCCCCACCATCCTGGAGACATTTAGACGGTCATAATTCCCAGCTCTTGTTTCTTTTATCCGTCCTTCTTTCCCTAGGCGGGAGGAGGCAAGTCCAAAAGAAGCTGAAGACCAGAAGAAGATGGCCGAACTAATTCATCTTGTGACTTGCCAGAACTCTCTCAGGAAGATGATTTAACATCACTTCATCTGTCAGGAGTCTGAAGCTCTGGAGTAACTGTATATAGTTTGGGGGAGCATTAGCTAACGTCCCTCCAGTACACAGGAAAGAGGGTGAATACAGACTATCTTTGCTCTTATTTCTCTCCTTGGGACTCCCTGAGGTATCCAGTGTTGCCTAGGGGCTGGCCCACCAGTGATTATCGCCTTTCATGTAGAACAATATGAAACCAGTACAGGTTGGGTCCTGCTGCCAGATGTGAACATCCGTTTGCAGCTGTGACCCTCATGCTACTTGGCTGTGCAATCATTTGTGCATATGTGTATGCATGCATATGTGTGCGTGAGTGCGCGGTATACGTGTGTGTGTGTGTGTGTGTGTGTGTGTGTTCCAACACCAGCAACTCCATTTGACTGAGCAGAAAAGTTCTCCCTGAATGCTAGCCTTGCAACAACTATCTTGTTCACCATCTTCCCTTCATTGTAAGGGACATCTGAGATAAATCAGTACAAACTGTGTCTGTATCCTGTGCTAAAGGCTTCACAGTCACTTCTACCCAAGGAGTTGTATCACTCACAAAACTCCAAGGCAATTTCCTGATTCTTTGCTTTGTTTTCTCTAATCACCCTGAGATCCTGGTAGACTGAGCGTTTACAGATGCCTAGCTAGTCCTGCAGTCATATTACATTAAAATCAAATAGAGCTTATTGTTCTAGTCTACAGGCAACTTTGGGCTAAACCCTACCTTACCTCCAGCGGGTCTAGGCTCACTAGTGGACATCCTTACCTAAACCTACCTGAGAAGGTTTACTCTGGGCTGCTCCTTCCATCTCCTTGTCCTTGTGAAATACCTGTGTGAGGATTGATTCTCTTGGATAAGGTACCTTCGGAGTGGGTTTCCTAGTGAGGATTGATTCTCTTGGATGAGGTACCTTCAAAGTGGATTTTCCTAGTGCCTTCCCATGAAATAACTCCCACGCTAACTTCCTGCCTTCTGTGTAGTTCCCCTCCTCGAGAACCTTGTCAGCATTTAAACTACATTATTTCTTATGTGTTTGTCTTCACTACGTTTCTGCTGCCATAATAAAAGACTCCAGTAAAACAGTAACTCAAGAAAGAAAGGTTTATTCTAGTTTATAATTTAAAGTTGTGGTCCATCATTGCGGGAAGCCAAAGCAGCAGGAGCTTGAGGCCGCTAATCATAGGGCATTGACAGGCAAGAAGCAGATAACGATGAATACTTGCCAGCCAGCTTTTTCCTTCTCATACAGTTCATGCCATGACACTATCCCAGGGAAGAGTGTGCTTCTGCAGTGAGCAGATCCTCCCATATCAACTAATGTGACCCAGATGACCAGTCACGGGCATACTCAATGTCCCATTGTCCTGGCGATTCTAAGCTTCTCAAGTGGAAGATTAAGATTAACTATCAAATCATTAATAATCTTTTCCCGTAGAATGGAATTTTTGAAAATCACAAAGTCTCACTGCCTAAAAAAAGGCCCAGTCATAAAATTGGTTTAAATGTTGTAATAATTGAGAACTAGAAAGTAAGTACAATGCTTCCCTTGCATTTTTGAAACTTCTGGGTTCAATCCCACAAATCATATAAAATGGGTGTATTGGTGAATACTTTAATTCCAGCATGATATAGGTATAGCAAGTATTAAAGGTTGTTCTGATGATGGGGGAAAGTCTTCTGTTTTGTTTTGATTTCATTGGTTAAATAAAGAGACTGCCCTGGCCCTTAGGTTGTGGAGAAAGGGGTACACTCATCCATTGCTGGTGGGAATGCAAACTTGTACAACCACTCTGGAAAGCAGTGTGGAGGTTTCTCGGGAAATTCAGGATCAACCTACCCATGGACCCAGCAATACCACTCTTGGGAATATACCCAAGAGAGGCCTTATCACACAACAAAAGTATATGCTCTACTA
>NW_026067904.1:5776170-5778215 GCF_014885135.2 Alexandromys fortis | reverse complement strand
AGAAATCTTTAATAAATAAATTTTAAAAAAAGAAAATTAGGTAGGTGGAGTAAACAGAACAGAATGCTGGGAGAAAGAAGCTGAATCAGGGAGTCACCATGATTCTCTCACCCGACACAGCAGCAGGTTAAGATCTTCCCTGGTAAGCCACCTCGTGGGCTACACAGATTATTAGAAATGGGTTATATCAATATGTAAGAGCTAGCCAATAAGAGGCTAGAGCTAATGGGCCAAGCAGTGTTTAAAAGAATACAGTTTCTGTGTAATTATTTTGGGTAAAGCTAGCCGTGCGGGTGGCTGGGTGCCGGGGATGTAGCCCGCCGTTCTTATCACAACAATCTGAGCTATATAACAATGTATAAGCCAGGCTGTGAGACTTCTCCTTGGAAAAATCTATCTATCTATCTATCTATCTATCTATCTATCTATCTATCTATCTATCTATCTTTCTATCTACTTACCTACATACCTATCACTATCCTTCTCTCTATCCATACATCTATCATACATGGGTCTGTGTGCATACACACACACACACACACACACACATACACACTAGGCATGTGTTAGGCCATACTCTCAAAACCCAGATGAGAACAGGGTGGTGATGGGATAGATAGTTTTTGTTGTTGCTGTTAATTTATGAAAAAAAAAAGAGGTCATCTTAAATGAAAGGGATCATATGAACAACGGGAGGTCATTGATCATGATGGGAAATCCCACAGAAACAGTTGACCCGAGCTTGTGGGAACTCGTAGACCAACAGCTGGCTATTCTGCATAAGACCAAGCCAGGGCCTATTCATGTGTGGGTGGCCGTTTTATAGCCTGGTCTGTTGGTGGGACCCCTGGCAGTGGGACCAGGAGCTATCCCTAGTGCATGAACTGGCTTTTTAAAGCCCACTCCACGTGGTGGGATGCCTTGCTCTGTAGTAATAAGTGCAGCAGGGCTGCGTCCCCAGCACCCCAGCCTCTTGCTAGCTTATGCCTGAAATAACAACACACAAACTGTATTCATTTAAAGACTGCTTGGCTCGTTTCTATCTAGCCTCTTCTAGGTTAATTCTCACACCTGGACTAGCCCATTTCTAATAATGTGGGTAAGCACCCCAAGGTGCACTTACCGGGAAGATTCTAGCCTACGTCCATGCTGGGTCTGAGCTTCATGCGTCTGCCTCAGAGCGCAGAGCTATCGCGTCTACCTGGGAGAGCTGAGCATGGCATCTCTGCTCCAGAGAGCAGAGCTGTCGGGTCTCTCCAGGAGCAGAGCAGAGTCTGAGCTCACTTCCTCTTCCTCCCAGCATCCTATTCTGCTTACTCCTCCCACCTATGTTTTAACCTATCAGGGCCAAGGAGTTTCTTTATTGCTTAGCCAATGTAATCAACAGATTGATATATGACATTCCCACATCACTTCCCCTTTTTCTGTTTAAACAAAAAGAGAAGGCTTTAACTTTAACGGAGCAAAATTACATATAACTAAACAGTTATCAAGTAAAAATTACAATAATCTATATCATAACTAAGGAAAACTATAACTATAAATATAACTAACTATTCTTCAACTCCTTCAAAGACTCCAGAAGGATATAATATTACCTAAGCAAACAAGAAATCAGCAACTTTCAAACTCTAGAAATGACAGAGACATCTCGCTGCCTGGACAGTCACCCAAAGTTCCTCTGTACCGTTGGGGCATCCATCTTTGACCTACAGGCCCATAGTTTTTAGTAGGCATTTCCACAAAGCAGGAAATTTCAAAGGCAGTCACTATCTGCTTGTCCTGAAGAATGTCTTGCAGACTCTTTTATGAATCAGGAACCCCAAAAGGTCATCTCACCTTTAGGCAAGTTCAGTAATCCTCTCTTTGCGGGTTCTCTGTGTCCAGTTTATGCAATAGTCCAGGCAAGAGCAGTTTCTTGCCCAAATGTCTATCAAACTCCATAAGGATCCTCTTCGATGCCCATCTTCCTCTTGAAGTAGATTGGTGCTGCCAGGAGCAGAGTGTCTCATTGTCATGAAAAGTCCTAAGTTATTAAAACATTT
>NW_026067904.1:5764002-5766624 GCF_014885135.2 Alexandromys fortis | reverse complement strand
TGAACTACACAATCACAATACCTTAATCAATATCAGAAATACATATACATATAACAAAATTGACCTTAAATCTCTATCAATAAAGCAAAATCTATACTAATGCAAATTATTCATATCTATATCATATCCCCCTTTAAATGTAAAAGAACGTTAATAAACCATATTTGGGAACATGGGCGCAGTTTTTCTGCATAAGACCAAGCCAGGGCCTATTCATGTGTGGGTGGCCGTTTTATAGCCTGGTCTGTTGGTGGGACCCCTGGCGGTGGGACCAGGAGCTATCCCTAGTGCATGAGCTGGCTTTTTGAAGCCCACTCCACGTGGTGGGGTGCCTTGCTCAGCTTTGATTGGGGGGGGGAGTGCTTGTTCCTGCCTAAAGCTTACTCTTTTTTAACAAGTCTTTAATTTAATTAATCAAGCATCTATATGACAGCAATTTAGTATATTAGTTTTCCAGATATACAATATTTTTTCCCAAACACAAAAAGAGGATTTTGAAGGCTGGAGAATATTGTTCATTCAACTGTCATCCCTCATGGCTTCCAGCATCTGCCTCACACTCTAAGAATTGTTGAGAAAATATTCATTGGAAAGATAAATGGAAATATAGAATATGAATGACTAAAGCAATAATATATATTTCTTTTCATAAACCAAGCTTGACATAGAAACAAGCCCCTGCAGCTGACAGAAGCTTTCGCACATCTGCTTAGGGCCACAATCTTCTCTAGGTTTAATCTCTCTCCACCCCAGGTAATCCTCACTTTGTTATAGTTTTAGCCATTCTGCAAAACTCAAAGAAACAAAGAAGCATAGCTAAGTCCTCATGGAAGCCTGGCTAAAGAGTGGCTATGATTTAAGACAGGCACTTCAGACTCCATAAATTTCCTCAGCCAGCATTAGGGCTGCTAAATATTTTATATAGCGTTGCTTGCCTAGGTGTGACATCTAGAAACCTTATGAATGTATCCACTTTCTCATTTGATTTGTTTTCCCTCCTGGTATTAGGAATAACTTTTGTCCACACTCCCACATAGCTCGCATTCAGCGGTTGATCCCGAACTTAAATAGTAGCAGCTTTCCTTCACTATAGAGAAATAATATATTCCTGACTAATATCTTCATGTCTTTCTTTAAAATAATATTAGAGGAATTTTCTGTCTGTCTGTCTGTCTGTCTGTCTGCCCGCCTGTCTTTCTCTCTTTCTCATTCATCTAATTATTTTACATCTGGCCACAGCCTCTTCTCCCAGTCCCTTGGTCCCTCTTCCCCAACCCCCTCCTTTTCTGCCTCCATCCAGGAGAGGGAAGGTCTCCTATTTGCATCAATAAAACATGGCATATCAAGCTGCAGTAAGAATAAACACCTCTCCATGTAGTGAGGCTAGACAAGGCAACCAGCTATGAGAAATAGGGTCCCAAAAGGTGGTAAAAGAGTCAGATACAGGCCCTGTTCCCACTGTTAGGGTACCATAAGAGGACCAAGCTACACAACTGGAACATATATTCAGAGTGCCTAGGTCGGTCTCTCCTAGGAGTCTATAGGGAAGTTCTCTTACATCATATTAACAAAAACAGTCTGACAAACTATTGAGTTGGTTATCATTCTTCAGGCAGCAACTGCTACACTCATATGTTAGGACAGAAAGGAAGGTGAATGCAAATCACCCTCCAAATTCTCGAGACTCATTTGGTCACACTGACAATGCTGAACAAAAGAATAGGAGGAGGTAATTAGGGGAATAGACATTTGCAGAGTGTTACACACTGAACTGGGAAACTGAAGGCATATGTGAGCACAGATACCTGCACCCTCTTTGATTCTGGAATCATCAAAAAGATGAGGGAAATCAAAGAGGTAGAGGGTATCATTCCACCTTTAACCCTGGTGGATAAAGAAAAATTCCTCTATATTTTCTGAGGCTGGTGCTGCAGGGAATCATGTCTGTGAGATTCCAATTACTACAACAAAATATGTGAAGCAATTAACTCATTTAAAAAAAAAGGTCAGGAGTGGTGGTTCATGGCCTAGCAATGTGGGAGGTTTAGGCAAGATGGTGTCTGTGAGTTGGGGCCAACTTTGCGGGTTCCAGGCTACCTGGTATGATTATGGTCATTGTGCAACTATGCCTCATCAAAAAGAGAAAGAATTTATATATGTGGAAGTTTTAGACCTAAATCAGATAATTTCATTGTTTCTGGTGGTACTGGTGGGAAGCAGAGAAGAACAAACTTCCTATGTCATCAACCAGTAAGGAGAGAGTGGGCTAGACAGAAAAAGAGAAGGAAATAGAGAGAAAAGAAGGGAGACGAAGAGAGAAGCAGATAGGAGAGACAGGAAACACAAAAAGAAGAGAAAAAGGCAACACAAAAATAAGACAGTGAGGCAACCCACTGACTGGGAGAAGGTCTTCACCAACCCCGCAACTAACAAAGGTCTGATCTCCAAAATATATAAAGAACTCAAGAAACTAGACCGTAAAAGGCTAATCAACCCAATTATAAAATGGGGCACTGAGTTGAACAGAGATCTCTCAACAGAAGAAGTTCAAATGGCCAAAAGACACTTAAGGTCATGCTCAACTTCCTTAGCGATCAGGGAAATGCAAATCAAGACAACTTT
>NW_026067904.1:5743305-5763131 GCF_014885135.2 Alexandromys fortis | reverse complement strand
ATTCTACTGGACCTATTGGTTTCGTGGGAGCCTAGGTAGTTTCCTGGATGCTCACCTTACTAGACCTAGATGGAGGTGGGTGGTCCTTGGACTTCCCACAGGGCAGAGAACTCTGTTGGCTCTTTGGGCTGACGAGGGAGGGGGACTTGATTGGGGGAGGGGGAGGGGAAGGGAGGCGGTGGTGGGGAAGAGACAGAAATCTTAATAAATAAATAAATAAAAAAATAAGACAGAGAGAAAGGAGGGACAGAGAAAGGAAGAGAAGAAAAGGAAAAGGTAGCGTTAAAAGATGGAAAAAGAGCAACAAAATCAGAAGAAAATGGGGAGAAAGAAGAAAAAGAGAAGAATGAACATGAAGCGACAGAAGGAGATTAGCAGAGAGAGGCAGAGGAAACTGAGAGATTCAGAGAAAAATAGAAAGGGGGGAGAGGAACAGAGGAGGTGCTACTTCTCCCTTTAAGAACCGCCTTCCCGTGATTTGAGAACCTGTATCTGGCTCTCCCACTCAGAGTCTGTCTTGTCTTTCCACAGCAACACTCAAAGGATCTAGCCTTTAGTCATGGGCATTTAGAGGCACACTAGTAGGGAATTGACGCGTTAGAAAAACAGTTACCATGGGCTTGCTAGTGCTGCCTAGGGAGGTCTAAGTAAAGATCTAAGTAAAGGTCTAAAGATCGAAGGAAAGGTCTAAAGCTAAAATCCAACAGAACAGTGCGTGGGGTATGTACAACTGTCAGATTTCAGAAAGAGCAGCTGTATCTTATCATGGGAAGTTCAAGGTAAGGGTTGGATTCTGGTCCATGGAAACCATATTTACTATCTATAAATAAATGCCCATGTATGTCTAAATTTACCATCTAATGGGAGTGACCTGCAACCCTTTAATAGACAAAGAACAACTTACAGAGAGACTCCTGGGGCCTGTGGGGCCCTCCTAGTCCCTTCACACTGTTTCTCCATCCAGAGCACACATGAGGACCAAAGTGTTGGGCAACAATTGAGTTTGAAACCATGCCTTCAATGAAATGGGAATAGTATCCATCAGGGCCTCAATTAAAAGTTTACCACAAGGCAAGCAGGAATGGCAATGGAGATTTAGAGCAGACCAGATTGATTTTAATAACTTAAAGAGATTGTGAAGCTGTGGAATTTGCTACCCAGTAGAAAAAAAAAAAGTAGAGACGGAGAGTCTGAAAGGAGTATTAATATTTAGAAAATTAAAAACTGTTTTGTATTCAAACCCAAAATAACTTGACCTCACCCTTCCTGACTGATTGACAAGTATTGATTGACAGAAATGGTCTAAGAATTCTGTCTTGAATCCTTCCTTTCAAATGTCTAAAGATCACTAGCTCTTACCTTCTCTCTAGGCCTAAGAAACCCCTCTCACACTCAACCCCCATGTGATTTCAAAGGCTACATCCTCATGTCTTGCATAGACTTTTCTTTTCCTTTCTTTCCTTTTCTCTTCAGCACTGTTGTTGGGGGAAAGCTCCTGAGCCACAGTGCCAACAGTGCAGCAAGCCTAGGTGAGTTGGCAACATCATGGAACAGTGCTGATTGCAACAGACATTGATTTGGAGCCTGGCGTCACCGGTCTGCTGACCTTGGGCCTCTTTAACACAGGTGAGGTTGGACAGGGACTAGCTGTCTATCAACCTGGCTTTCATTCCTCCTGCAGACTCCAAGTGCTAAGAGCTGCCTTGCAGGTGGGGAGTATTCCTATTACCATAAACCTCCAATTAGAGAGCCTCCCAGTTGGCCATCTGATCTCTTTATGAGGGCTGCAGATGGAGGCCAAGTTCTGCCCCTGATCTGCATATCCACTCACGCAGAAGATAGAAGGACTCCAGAAAAGAGATTTGGGGAAAGGATTCTGCCCAATTAGTTTGGTACCTGAGGATTGCTGGCAGAAGCAGCTTCTGGTGTGGGAAGGATTAGAAATTAGTAAGCAGAGCACTGTGCAGTTGTACTAGCAAACAAATGGTTTTCCTCTTTCTAAAATCATGATTCAGAAATGGGGTAATATGAGGCAGCTGAGATGTTTTTTTTTTCTTTTGTTCAGATGGTCTCAGGAAAAAGCCAGGCATCCGAGTGCCTAGCCAGGGACCAGCTTATCAGACACTCTGTGCATCTCTCTCACAATAAAATGGTAATATCCTTTATACAGTAGAATACTGTATAAAGTATGGGCAATTGAAAATACATTTATATTAAATAAGTTCCTTCCTGAAGCTTCAAGACCCTGGATTCTAAAATGTGGCCCCTGGTAACTCATAAGCAAGTGGTTTACTTTATATACTTTATAGCTGATTAAATACCTACATGAGCCTACACACATTTTATCTTTAAACATGACAAAGTAAAATATAATAAGATTAATCAAAAACTATCATAGTGAAGTTTAACTCAGCAACCCAACATGAGGAAAAGAGTTCCAAGTGTAGGCACATAAGTCAGAGACCCACTTGTTCGCACAGTCAGGAATCCCTTAAAAATACTAAATTTAAGGGCTATTATATATACACAGAGGACATGGGGAAAACCCATGTAGGCCCTTGCTTGCTGCCTCAGTCTCTGTGAGTTCATATGAGCCTTGTTTTGTTGATTCAGAGGGTCTTGCTCTCTGGTGTATCCCACCTGTTCTGGTTCTTATAATCTTTCTGCTTCCTTTTCCAAAAAAAATTCTAAGTTCTGAGAAGAGAGATTTGATGGAGACCTCCCAATTAGACTCTATCCAAATAATGACTGGCTGTGGGTCTCTGCATCTGTTCTCATCTGCTGCCAGATGAAAAGCCTCTCTGATGATGACTGGATAAGGCACTGATCTATGAGTAGAACAGAATATCATTAGGAGTCTTAGTGCTGACACTTTTTTGTTATTGTTAAGACAAGTAGTATTTGGATTTACCCTAGGACCCTGGGCTATACAATCTCTGGTTCTTGATTACCCCGGCAGTGTTGCATATGGATTCCTACTTGTGAAGTGGATCTTAAGGAAAATTAGACATTGGTTTGTTACTACCACAAGTTCTGTACCACCATTACGCTAGCATAGATTGAAGGCAGGGCAGAGAGTAGGTAAACGGTTTTGTGGCTGGGTTGGTATCCAAGTTTCTCTTTCAGTAGCTTGCAGACTTTCTTCCCTCACCAAAGAGTGGGTAAAGAATCCATGTAGGCACTAGCTCAGCTACTCCAAGTTCAATGAGTTGTGTAGGTGTTGTCCTCAGCAATGGGACCCCACTGCCTGAGTACAGAAAGAAAACTTTACTTTAGCAACAGCGTAGGTTGTTTGAGAATTTCCATGGGGCTCTCTTGGCCAACAACTTAATTGAAAGCAACCCAGTACCACCACTGGAAGCCTCTCCTGGCAGTAGAGATACAGTTGGTAATCTATCATACACCCACTACTAGGACTTCTCATTAGGATCACCTTCACAGATTCCAGGGAGTTTCCACTACACTAGGTTTCCACACCTCCCCCATTTTCCAGTGGTCCCTCCCCACACTCTCTCTCTTTCCAACCCATCTGCCCCCATCTGCCCCCACCTGATCCCCTGACTCACATCCTACCCACTTGCAATCTGTCTGTAAAATCTATTCTATTTCCCTGTCCCAGGGAGATACATGCATCATCTCAGATGCCTCCTCTTTACCTAACTGGTGTAGGAGGTCCTTCTGTTTATGCGTTGCTTTCATCGGTTAATCAATAAAGAAACCGGGGAATCACCATATTGATTTTGAAAGTAGCTGTACAAGTTTGTACTCCCACCAGCATCCCACCTACTTGTCAGCATGAACTTTCACTTGTGTTTTTGATCTTAGCCATTCTAATGAGCATGAGATGGAGTCTCAAAGTAGTTTTGAATTGCATTTCCAAGGTGGCCAAGGATGCTGAACCACTCTTTAGGTATTTCTCAGCCATTTGAATCTTCTTCACAGAGAATTCTCTATTTAGATGTGTACCTCATTTTTTAATTTGGTTACTTTTTTAGTATCTAGTTTCTTGAATTCTTTATATATTTTGGATATTAGTCTTCTCAGATTTGACTTGGTAAAAAAAAATCTTTTCTCTTTATGTAGATGGCCTTTTTGTCATATTGATGGTATCCTTGCTTTACAGAAGCTTTACAGTTTCATGAGGCTGCATTTATTAATTTTTGATCTTAGTACCTGCACTATTGTTTTTCTGCTTAAAAAGTCACCTCTTGTTCCAATGTTTCAAGACTATTCCCTAGTTTCTCTTCTATCAGGTTGAGTGTATATTGTTTACCTATCTCTGGGATGAAGCCTAGCTGATCATGGTAGATGATGTTTTTGATGTGTTCTTGGATTCAGTTTGTAAATATTTTAATGTGCAATTTTGCATTTATGTCCATAAGAAAAATTAGACGGAAATTCTTTTTCTTTGTTGAACATTTATATGGTTTTTGTGTGTCAGGGTAACTGTGGCCTCATAAAATGAATGGGGAAATGTTTCTTTCCCCATTTTTTAGAATAATTTGAGGAGTAATGGTGCTTACTTTTCCTTGAAAGTTTGGTAGAATTCTGCACTAAAACTGTCCTTTTTTTTTTTTTTTTTTTTGGTTGGTTTTGGTTTTGTGTTTGTTGGGACACTTTGAATGATTGTATCTATTTAACTCAGGGTTATAGGTCTATTTCTGACCTCTTATATTGATTTAACTTTGTTAAGTGGTACTATTAGAAAAATTATCAATTTCTATTAAATTTTCCAATTTGGTGAAGTATAGATTTTTAAAGTAAGTCCATATGATTCTCAAGGTTTCCTTGGTGTCTGTTGTTATGTCCCCCTTTTCATTTTCAATTTTGTTAATTTTGATATTCTCTCTCCATAATTTTGTTAGTTTGAAAATGTGTTTATCTTGTTGATTTTCTCAAACAACCAATTCTTTATTTCATTAATTCTTTGCATTGTTTTCTGTTTCTATTTTATTGACTTTAGCCCTAACTTTGATTATTCTTATTGTCTACTTCTTCTGGGTGTGATTTCTTCTTTATGTTTTAGAGCTAGTATGATATCTCTCCATTTTTTTATATCAGCACTTACTGCTATCAACTTGCCTTTTAGACTCCTTTTATTTTGTCTCTTTGTTGGTGGAGGCTGTTCATTTGTTTCCCAGCTGCCCAGATCCAAAAATAATTACACAGAAACTATATTAATAACAATACTGTTTGACCAATTGCTTAAGCATATTTTTAGCTAACTCTTACATCTTAAACTAACCCATAATGTCTGTGTGAGCCATGTGGCTTGATACCTTATATCAGTGAGGCATTCTCATCTTGCTTCCTCTGTATCTGAGTGATGACTACAGACTGAGCCCATCTGATTCCCAGAAACCTCCTAGTCTGGTAGCCTGTAGTAAAATGAGTGGTGGGTCACTTCCCACATCCTGGCTCCCTGCCTGGCTAGCTTATGTCTGAAATAATCACACAGAAACCTGTATTAATTAAATTACTGCCTGGCCCATTATTTCTAGGCTCTTATCAGCTAACTCTCACATCTTGATTCAACCCATTTCTAATGATCTGTATGTCATCATGAGGGTGTGGCTTATCAGGAAAGATTCAGCACGTCTTATCTGGCAGCTTCATGGCGGGAAGCTCTCTGCCTCTGCCTCCTTTCTCCCAGCATTCTGTTCTGTCTACTCCACCTCTCTAAGCTGCTGTCCTATCAAGAATCCAAGGTAGTCTCTTTATTTAACCAATGAAAGCAACACATAGAAAGAAGATTGTCCTACACCCGTAGCCCTCCTTATACTTCCTTCCTGGCTACTGGTCAATCAGTGTTTTATTAAGCCAATACAAATGACAAATCTTTACAGGGTCCCACAGTATTGTAAGTTTGGGTATGTTACATATTCATTTTCATTAAATTCTAGAAAGTCTTTCATTTCTTTATTAATTTCTGTCTTCGCCCATTTATTATTGAGCAAAGAGTTGTTCAGTTTCCATGAGTTTGTAAGCTTTCTCTTGTTGTTTTACTGGATACAGTAAGTCTGGGCAGGCATCTGTGGTCTCAGGTCTCTGCAGACCATCTGCACTGATCCTTCTGGATTTTAGAGTCTCCTCTGAGAAGTCAGGTATAATTTTATTAGGTTTGCCTTATATGTTACTTAGTCTTCTTCCCTGCAGTTTTTTTTAATATTCTTCCTTTTTTTCTGTATGCTTAGTGTTTTGTGCAAGGTAACTTTCTTGTTTTGACCCAGTCTATTTAGTATTCTGTATGTGTGTGTGTATGTGTGTGTGTTTGCATGTGTGTGTGTGTGTGTGTGTGTGTGTGTGTGTGTGTGTGTGTGAGACAGGGTTTCTCTGTAGTTTTAACCTGTCCTGGAATTCACTCTATAGACCAGGCTGGCCTCAAATTCACAAAGATCCAACTGCCTCTATGTCCTGAGTGCTGGGATTAAAGGTTTCCACCACCACTGCCCAGTTTATTTCTTGTACCTTTATAGGAATGTCCTTCTTTTGGTTAAGAAATTTTCTTCCAGAATTTGTTAAAAATACTTTTTGGGTCTTTCTTCTTCCTCTATTCCTATTATTCTTGGGTTTAGTCTTTTCTTTTCTTTTCTTTTTTTTATGAGGTGTGCAGGCCTGCTTTTTTTTTTTTTGTCTAGCTCCAGCATGGCTAGTTTAGCACCAAAATAATTACATGGAAACTGTATTCTTTTAAACACTGCCTGGCCCATTATATCTAGCATCTTCTTGGCTAATTCTCACATCTTGATTAACCCATTTTTTATTTATTAATTTATTTATTTATTTATTAAAGATTTCTGTCTCTTCCCCACCACCGCCTCCCCTTTCCCTCCTCCTCCCCCAATCAAGTCCCCCTCCCTCGTCAGCCCAAAAAGCAATCAGGGTTCTCTGCCCTGTGGGAAGTCCAAGGACCACCCACCTCCATCCAGGTCTAGTAAGGTTATCATCCACGAAACTGCCTAGGCTCCCACGAAACCAATAGGTCCAGTAGGATCAAAAACCCGTTGCTATTGTTCTTGAGGTCTCAGTAGTCCTCCTTGTCCGCTATGTTCAGCGAGACCAGTTTTGACCCAGGCTTTTTCAGACCCAGGCCATCTGGCCTTGGTGAGTTCCCGATAGAACATCCCCATTGTCTCAGTGTGTGGGTGCCCCCCTCGCGGTCCTGAGTTCCTTGCTTGTGCTCTCTCTCCTTCTGCTCCTGATTTGGACCTTGAGATTTCAGTCCGGTGCTCCAGTGTGGGTCTCTGTCTCTGTCTCCTTTCATCGCCTGATGAAGTTTAATATTCAGGAGGATGCCTATATGATTTTCTTTGGGTGCTCCTTCTTATTTAGCTTCTCTAAGAACCCGAATTATAGGTTCAATGTCCTTTATTTATGGCTAGAAACCAAATATGAGTGAGTACATCCCATGTTCCTCTTTTTGGGTCTGGCTTACCTCACTCAGGATGGTGTTTTCTATTTCCATCCATTTGCCTGCAAACTTCAAGAAGTCCTTGTTTTTTACTGCTGAGTAGTACTCTAATATGTATATATTCCATACTTTCTTCATCCATTCTTTAATTGAAGGGCATCTAGGTTGTTTCCAGGTTCTGGCTATTACAAACAATGCTGCTATAAACATAGTAGAGCATATACTTTTGTTGTGTGATAAGGCCTCTCTTGGGTATATTCCCAAGAGTGGTATTGCTGGGTCCATGGGTAGGTTGATCCTGAATTTCCCGAGAAACCTCCACACTGCTTTCCAGAGTGGTTGTACAAGTTTGCATTCCCACCAGCAATGGATGAGTGTACCCCTTTCTTCACAACCTCTCCGCAAAAGCTATCATTGGTGTTTTTGATTTTTGCCATTCTGACAGGTGTAAGATGGTATCTTAAAGTTGTCTTGATTTGCATTTCCCTGATCGCTAAGGAAGTTGAGCATGACCTTTGGTGTCTTTTGGCCATTTGAACTTCTTCTGTTGAGAGATCTCTGTTCAACTCAGTGCCCCATTTTATAATTGGGTTGATTAGCCTTTTACGGTCCAGTGTCTTGAGTTCTTTATATAGTCTTTTCTTAATGTCCCAGATTTTCAGGAGTTTTTTTAGATTTAACATTTTCTTTGACAGATGCATCCTTTTTTTTTTTATAACTCCTTTTCTTCTATAGTAACTTTAATGTCTGAAATTCTCCCCTCCATCTCTTGTACTCTGTTGGTGAACTTTACCTCTGTAGTTCCCAAATTCTTCATTTCCAGAGTTGCCTCACTCAGTTTGTGTTTAATTTATTGACTCTATTTCTATTTTAAAACGATCTTGAACAGTTTCATTTGTTTTTTTTTTTTTTTCAACTGTTTGTGTTTTCCAGGATTTCTTTAAAGGATTTATGCATTTCCTCTTTGAGGACTTCTATTATCTTCAGTTTTTTTTTTCCTTGTGCTTCAACTGTGTTGTAATATTCAGGGCCTATTGTGGTAGGATAGCTTGGCTCCAGCAGAAACATACTGCCCTGGCTGTTTTGGTTGTGCTTTTATTCTGGTGTCTAGACATTTGGGTTGGGAGTAGCTGATTTGAGATTTGTTTTGTTGAATGGATATTTTATTTTTTTCTTTCTGTTTCTTCTCTGTTTTTTTTTAAAAGTATGATGGTTTTATGTGTCCTGGTTTCCTGGTCTGGTCATGTGGTGTGTTCACAGTTTAATGCCTGCTGGTATGGGAGCCTGGGTTACTAGGAAGAGTTAGGGAAGAGAAGGTCTTTGTGATCCACTGAGGATGAAATGGGATCATAGAAAAGAGGTAGAAAACAGCAGGATTCCTGATACAGGGTTATGGAAGAGATGAAGGATTGCATCTCAGGAGTTATAGGAGAGGTATGGGTGTACCTTCAGTTCACTTGTTACCCTGGGAGAAGCAGCCCTTGGGTTAGCCAGATTTGCCTGCTTGGGTTGGTGTCTGGGACAAAACTAACAAGCCGGAGGAGGTTAGAAGGGGAAGATCTGTGGGATCCACAGGGGATGAGAGCAGGAGGCAAGGAAGCCTGCCAAGGGTGTTCTGCTGCCCAACTTGGGAAAAACTAGGGGATTGGGTGTGGGGAAAAGGAGATAAAGAGAAGACTGAAGTGGACTGCCTGCTTTTTTGACAGGTATGACCTGTGGGTTAGCAGGAGTTGCTTACTGAAGTTGGGGTCTGGGGTACAGTGACCTGACCAAGTGGGAAAAGAGTGGATAGGAGGAGATGGTGTGTGGGATCCAAAGAAGATGTAAGCAGAGGGAAGGAAGATTCAGTTGGTGTTCTATTGCAGTGTTATGGATAAGACTGTGAGACTGGATATGCAGAGGAGAAGAAAGTGTTGAGGGGTTCAGTTCGGGTGCCTGTTTCCCTGTCCTGCTTAGCTGGTATGTTACAAGTGAATGCATGCCAGTGTTAGAAGCTGGGACAATGGGATAATGGGATGACTTGGGAGATGAAAAGTTGGAGGAGAAGGTATTTGTGCTTTGTTGGGGATGGGATCACAGAGAGGAAGACCTCACTGAGTTTTATGCTATAGAGAGCTAGGGATAAGACTAGGAGTAGGAAGAACAGTAAGAGAGGTGTGCGTCCAACTTCAGCTTACTTGTGCTGGGAAGAGCAGCCCTTGGGTCAGCAGGAGTTGTCTTGTTGGTATTGGGGTCTGGAGAAAATCAAAAAGTTATGGGAGGAAGATAAGAAGTGGATGCTCTGTGAGATTCACAGGAGATGGGAGCAGGGGAAATCCCCGCAGGTTTTCTGCTGCAGAGCTAGAAATTAGACTGAAGGATTTGATCTTAAGGAGCAGAGCCTTATATCCATTTTCAATAATGACATCAGTGCAGTGTATGAAAAAAGTATGCAAAAGAGGTGATGATAGGAACAGTCCTTCCACACACATCACAGTGACTGTCACGTAGAAACTGGAGAAGGAAGCTCTTCTTCGCTATTCTACAATCCAAACTTGTTCAGTGAAACAGTTAACCCAGAATAGAAAAAAAAAAAAAACTATCAAACCCCAGATTTTATCACATGTGGGCATAGAGAATAAATGTTCCCTGAGTATGGGGTCACTTTGGTCCTTTCAGTGCCTCATAAAACAGCACATATCTTGGCCAGGACAAAAGAGACAGATGTCAGTTCCGAAGAAGTTGTAGAAAGGACTTTGAACACAGGAAAGAAATTCAGCTGAGTCTCTGATTCTCAAATATCAAAACTAGAGTTTTCTACACTCAGTTTGGAAGATAAAGACAATGAAAAGTGGGACTCTTATACACTGAGTTCATCTTCTGATCCTTCTCTTTTGCTGCCTACAGGTTCTCAACATAAAATCTAATGTTCTGTGTGGAAACTGGAAGAAAGTGCGTTGGATTAAATGGAACTTAAGTACTATCTGAGAGATCCTCAACCTGAGGTCAGAAACCTAATTATTGTCCCCACCAGGAACTCTCTACAGGAAACACATAGCTCTAGCCTTTATGAAAATATTTAAAACAAAGTAGTTTTCTTGTTCATCTGAGGGCAGTTGATTTGTGTGATAATCTAATCTTCAAGTCAGGAAATGACTGTATTTAGAGTTTGGAGGTTAAAAGAATGGATTAAACAAAACCTGCATACTCAGAGATGGTTAAAAAATGAGTTAACCGTTATCTGAAAAGATAGTGTGATGTAGGCCAGTAAGTGAATGTCAAAACTGTCATACAGGCTGCTGGTCACTCTTTCTCAATTAATGTAAATTTGAAGTAAACAAACCATTTGTTCTCATGGTCCAGAAGAGCAGTGATGATATGGTGACTTTAGAATGCCCTGTTGTAGCATTTAGGTGACACAGCTGATCAGGGTAAGACATAAACATTGCTATCATTCTAGTGCTTGCTAATCAACACTGCTGATGGCCTGATTTCTCACAAATTCCTTCTGTTTTGTTTAATCCTAGCACGTGTCACAGCTTTCGTTAGAAAACCCCAAGTGAGGCCTGAGAGCAGGAGGTTTTAATAAGATGAGTTTTGTCCATCTAAGCTCCCAGTGTGCTGGCATAGCTACCCATGTTGTAATTTCCTAAGTCTTCTGGTGACATCAGCCAGGGGTTTCCACTAAAGAGGTCTTCGAGAGAGATAGAGGAACACGGATCACTATGAAAAGACAAGTTCTTCCATCTGAACGATGCACCTCATTTTTTGGTAGGACAATATTTGGTATATTTCTAATGTTTCAAAATGGAATTAAAGTTAGTATTAATTTTTGTTTCAATACATTTATCTGATGATAAATTTTAAAAGATACCCCATCGCAAAAATAACAGCTCACCATTGGCATATGAAAACACATAATAGAAACAGAAAAGGAATCAAGGATGGAGAGGCTTTCTTCATGAGAAAGTACATAAAGTAAAAATGAGCATGGTGACACTGTGTGACATCACTGTCAGCATAGAACAGCTGATAGGGAGAGTTTGAAGCTATCAGTTTCAGTGTGTACATTCACTTTTGCTGTTAGATAAACATACAGAGTATACAGTTTGACTCAGCTCACGATACTTCATAATAAGTGAACGTAAGACCACCTTGAGGGTCAGAAAACCCCCTCCAGTGACTACGCTGGCTTTAGTAACTATTGTTTTGGTTTGGACTGAATATTTACTTTTGTATTTTTTTTTTGGTCTTTTCCTTCTAAGCTACATCTGTAAATACCCCAGTTTGCTGCACTATTCATCTTAAAGTTTACAGGGGAGGAATGACATGGTGAGGGCTCCTTGTGTTCGACATGTGTTCTGCATATCCAGCTTTTGTCATGGAAATTAGCTAAGCTCAGCATCAATAGTTTTTCTCTATTCTGCCTCTCTAGACATCAAACCAATAGGGCCGTGGCCCTAGGTTGTCTCCTATCTCTCTGTCTCCCTTCCCTCCCCCTCTCTCTCACACACATACATGCACATATATACGGGTATTCACTGTAAATGACAGCGTTACCACAAAATGCACGGTGTGGCTCAAATCTTCATGGATGTAAGACTCTTGGAAATTGGGAAGGAGAAAATGGAGTTACAGAGATTCAAAACCTTGGCACTTTCTAACACAATGGCAAATGGCTTGAAAGCAGACTCCACTGCTCAGTTAAACACCAGTGCAGCAGAACAAAGAGATACCTTCTGCAGCTCAGAGCCTGTGGCCATATGGGTTTCTGGTGACAGTGGACGCAGTATTGAACAGGAAGAAAGAAAGGCCGAAGAAACTGTGGCTGTAGTTCGGTGCTTTTTTTTTTTTTTTTTCAATTTAGGCTGGCCATCTAATATACTTATGTCTTGAGTTTGGAATTAGGACATACTAGGTAAAAAAAAATCATAAGAGAACAAAGCTAATGGTTTTGTTTTATTCAATGTACACCTGCGTGAAGCATGGGGCTAAGGTAAGGGACAGGAGGGACTTTGGCATTAGAAGGGTTACATGGCACCCAGAGGTCATCCTCTGAGTATATGAGAAAGAGTAGGGAGTAACTCAGAAAATACCCGGCAGAATTTTCAGCTCCCATGTGCCTAAATCATTGCTACTTGCTGGAAGTCGTAGACTGTCAGTATAAACATTATGAAGTAAATATTGTGCACAATGGGGAGGGAATTAGCTGTGCAATTCCCATTAATGCTAATGAGACGTTGGAGGTTAATTTCCCGTGCCTTGTGCTGAATATTTGCCCCAATTAGTTATGTCAGGCTTATACCACTCTCCAACCAAGTTTTCACTTTGGGGAAGGGCGTAATTGCCCTCATGGTTTCTTTCAGTTTCAGATGGGAAAGGCAAGAAAGACTGAAGTCGTCAAATTGCTTCTCCGGATGAACAGCCTCTGAGAAACTAGCACTTTGCCAAAAACTTCGGAAAGCACAACCCCTTGGAAATCATGGATTTCATTACTGAGCTACCTGCTGGGGCATTCTCGTATAGGAGACGGGTTTATTTTAGTTTATTTATTTTACTCTGAAGAATAATTTCATCTCTAATCTCATTAGACCTACAGTTTGGTTTAGCATCCCTATTACTTCCATGATGACACTCCAGATAGTAGGAAATTAGAGGCGATATCGGAGTGATCTGTACAGTGGTGAGTTCAGATGGATCCGTCCATAAGCAGATTTATTTTTGCTCGAGACATAGTTTTCTTTTTGTTGCAAATAGGTGTGTGTATATCTCATTTATGGAGACTCTTCACATCTGCCTCACATATTACAGAGGTTTCTCTTCTTTTTCCTGCTGGGCTGGAGGCTCCAAAATATTGGGGCAGAGTTTGTGTGTCTTTTCCTTCTCTAATTCTGGATAAAGAATTAGATAGTGAAACACAGTTGAATCAGCACCCATATGCAAATATTTATAAATGTGGCTACATAAGTTAAGAACTATGGAAATAATATGTAAAATATGAAACTTTGCATGAGTACTTCATTTGTAGCAAACAGAATTTCATATATATTTGCTCATTTGGTCTGCAATTCAGCCTCTTAAATCAAGTACCCTGTTAGGTCCCTGTCAGTCAAATTAATACACTTGCCATCACAGCATCAACATCTTCAAAATCTTAAGATTAAACTTTAATATATATATTTTTTTATATTTAATATATATATTTAATATATAATATATATATATATGAATTATTTTGAGAGTAAGTCCTAGAAAGATAAAAGGCATTTTGAAATAAAAATTGGAGGTAAAGGAGAGGGGTCTCTGCAGGAACTATTATAAAAGATATAGGGAAATGATGAGGAATAAAATCCACCTCTGGGCTTGATCCGGGTGGCTTCAGAGGGGTCAGCAAGGTCTGGAGCAGAGGATGGTGCAGCATGTGCTCTGGAATGAGGACTGTGCCAGGCTGGGAACTGGAGAAAGGAGATCAATAAGAAGATGGGCAGTCAAGGGAATGAGGACTGTGCTGCCCTGGGACTGGGGATGAGGAGGATGGCTGTAAAGGATGATTCATAGGTACTGCTAGGCCCTTATTCATTTCTTTATCTAATATTTCTTTTATTTTCATATATATGTGTATAGGGGTTACCTTTATAGGTCAGAGGAGAGAGTTTGGTCCATTAAAACTATAGATTTTGGATTTGTGGGCTCCCTGGCATGGGTGTTGGAAATGGATCGCGACAAGTGTTTGTAATAGCGGGAACATCAAGTGCCATTCTTCCAGATGTTTTGTTTCACTATCCCATCAATTCTCCTGATATTTCTCTGGGAAGGAATTGGGTTCTGGTAGACTTGAGAGCACTGCATCTGGTCACAAATCTCAAAAAGTGAATGAAAATTCCACATTTTGTTTGACAAGCACAGAGACAGACAAGACAAACTATTCCAATTATTCATCTTTCACTAACAAAGCAAGACTCAGGCTAAGCAGTCTCCAGAGACCTGAAAAGAAATACTAAGAAAGCTGCAAAGGAGGACAGAAGGTAAGCAAGTCTTATACCAGAGTAGAGGGCATCTCCTTACTGTGTAAGCTTCCCTCTACAGCACTGGTTCTCATCCTGAGGGTAGCAACCCCTCTGGCTACCTTCTATCTCCAAAAAATTTACATCACAGTTATGAAGTAGCAACAAAAATAATTTTATGCTTGGAGATAACCACAACATGAGGAACTGCATTTAGGAAGCTGAGAACCACTGCTGTATAGATTCTCTCTAAAGAATAGGAGAATGACTAAATGAGGAAATGAGGGAATGAATGAATGGATGAGTACTTCCAAAGCATCTCATGCCACACTGATCTCAGACAATACTGGATCTTCTAATTTTTCTCTTTAAAAGGTTTGCTTCCATCTGTTGTTGGACAAAGGTTCTATGGTGATATTTAAGATAATCACCAGTTTTAATACAAGGCAAGGTCAGTTCGGGCACCCTCTCCTCTCTTGCTGAGGGTCTTAGCTGGGTTCTTGTGGATTTTGGGGGAATTTTTCTAGAGCCAGTTTTCTTGCTAATCCCATAGTGGCTCCCTCAATCAAGATATCTCTTTCCTTGCTCTCATTTCTGTCCTTCCTCCATCTTGACTCTCCCATTCCCTTAAGTTCTCCTCAACCTTCCTCTTCTCCCCACCTTTTCCCCTTCTTTCCTTCCTCCTACTCCCCACCCCTATGCTCCCAATTTTCTCAGGTGATCTTGTCTGTTTCCAATCTCGACAGAAATTGTTTTTCTTTGGGTTCACCTTATCACTTAGGTTCTCTAGGATCATGAACTATAGGCTTAATGCCCTTTGTTTATAGTTAATATCCACTTATGAATGAGTACATACCATATTCATTTTTTGGGGGTCTGGGTTACCTCACACAGGATAGTGTTTTCTAATTTCATCAATTTGCATGCAAAATTCAAGATGTTATTGTTTTTTTTACCACCGAGTAGTATTCTAATGTGTAAATGTGTCACACTTTCTTTATCAATTCTTCAGTTGAGGGGCATCTAGTTTGTTTCCAGGTTCTGGCTATTACAAATAATGTTGCTATGAACATAGTTGAACAAATGCTTTTGTAGTAAGATTGCGCATCTTTTGGGTATATTCCCAAGAGTGGCATTGCTGCATCCTGAGGTAAGTTGATTTCCAATTTTCTGAGAATCTGCCACACTGATTATGTGTTGAACAAAGGGATGGTCAGGGAACTGGCTTCTGCCTTTCTCAAAACCACAAACAGTATCTTAGGAATGCCTCCTATATGTCCCGCAGCACAATAAGGGTCACACAATTCATCTTGTTCAGGAGACACCTTATGATATAAGGGTTATTGTTATCATCATTTTCATATAGACTAGAAGGCATGAACAGTCCTGCTCACATGAAGTCATGAATGGAAAAAAACCTTATATTGAACAAAAGAGATCTAGTTGAACTCCTTTCATCTGTCCTTCCCCTGTCTTTTTTCCTTCTCCTTCCTTCTTTCCTTCCTTCCTTCCTTCCTTCCTTCCTTCCTTCCTGCCTGCCTGCCTGCCTGCCTTCCTTTCTTCTTTCCTTCCTTCCTCCATCCCTCTTTCCTTCCTCATATATATATATATATGTGTGTGTGTGTGTGTGTGTGTGTGTGTAATATATGTGTGTATAAATTTATTTGTTTATTTATTTCATTCTGGAGATACATAAGAAATGAGCACTATACTATTGAGCTATGCCTCTAGGCCATCATTTGTTTTCCGTGCTAGATGTCCTTACAGTCTTACCACTTCATTCCTGCCTTAATCAATAGACATCATCAATTTCTAACAATGACTACTCATTCACATAAATATTCAATGGCACTCTGCAACAAGAAATGCTCAGGCAAACCAATAAATGAATATTGTATGAAAGGGTAAATGGAAGGAGGTCCAGAGAGCTTCCCTTAGGTACTGGTTTGTCATGTTTGGCCCCAATCGTCAGCGTCTTCCTCAACTTGTGAAGGTGTAACTACAATTTGAAAGAAATCTTGGTAATATAAATGGTGTAAAACAATCACCTAGGGGTGTTAAACTGAACTGAAGTTTGAGTTTAACTGTCCAGCAAATCACTGAAAAGGGACTATGGCAATATCTTTAATAGATGATATAAATACCTAAGACATAAAACTGCCTAGTCTCCTTATTTCTATTACAAGTATTTCCTCCTGCCATCAGACCTGACCAGACAGACACACAAGCCCTGCAGATTCTGTTTCCTGAACGCCTGTGTCTTTTTCCTAAGCTTCTCACTTTCTTCTACACCACTCAAACCTATCTGTTTGGATTCTAGCTGAGACTCGTTTCTGAAAGGTCAGGAATGTCAGGAACACTGCAATATGTATAGCACACGAAGTCATAAACCCGCACGTTGGCCACCAACCCAGACTGGTGTGAAGTCATCCAAAAGTCTAAATTCACACCATACCTCACTGCCTGGTCCAATTTTCACAATCAGGAGTGCTGAATATCTCTTCTCTGCCGTCCTATCATAAGGGTCGACCTTGAGACCATTTTCCACATCAGCGTTTTTCTCTTAGTCTACAGAGTAAATGTTTGCATGAATCAGAGATAACCTTTGACATTCTTTAGCAGACTATGCAAAATGACAAAATGCCGTGGTAAACAGTCCCACACATGTAGCGAGTGGGGTTAAGAATCAGCAACATTTGGAGGCTACAGAGATTTAGTCTTGTCATCACCCCCCTAGTGTGCTTTCCAAGCCTTTCTTGCTTATTTTGCACCACTGAACGGTTCTTTCCAGTGCCCAGCTGCAAAATGTACATGATTGAAGAACTTTCACACTTTCCAGTTTTTGTTTCATTTTCTTCACATCCTCCAAGTACCTGCTAGATACTTAAAGATTCCCCTCACCATGTATGACTGCTCTCTACAGCCTGGAATCACTTTTTGCCTCCTTTCTCCATTCAAAACTTTCCAATATCCCCAAGTTCAGCTTCTGGATTCTTTTATCCCGTAATCATTCTAGCCTTTGAAGATATTTCTCATCTCCAAGAGGTCATTGTGGTGTATTTACCCAATAGATAAATATTTATCATCTGTATGTGTGTGGGGGGGTGATTGTGTAGGTATGCATGCGTACAGGTGGGTATGTATATGTGTGTGTGTGTATGAAACCCAAAGTTCCACTCAAACTGTGGTTCCCCAGGACCTTCCCATCTTTGTTTCTGAGAAAATGTGTCACACTGGCCTAGAATTCACCTAGTAGGCTAGGTTGGCTGGCCAATATGCTCCACTTGTCTATACTCTGAGCACTAGAATTATGGTCTTATATTATTCTATTATTATAACGGTTTGGGGATCACCGTTAGTTGCCCATGCTGATATTGCAAGCACTTTGTAGACTGAGCCATCTCCCCATCCAACTGTGTAACAGTTTTGTCACCCTCATTATTTTCCTTTTCCATCAATTCCTTGACGGAAGTCAAACACTTTCTGCTTTTGTCTTATTTTGTGCTTCCATATAACCAAGTACCTTCCTTTTCCTAGAAACAAACTGAATAAGCATTTATCAACTCAGACAACTAATGTCCCAATCTCTAAAGCGCCAAGTAAAAAACAATGGGTCATAGCAGTGAAGACAGGAGGAAAAATCCGGAGGAGGCTTTCTACAATGTTTCACCTAGGACATCCTGTGAAAGACTGCCTAAACTTCTCAGAGAAGAAAAATAGGATATCCCCCCCAGAAGGGCAAGCTGACTACTTTGGATTTCTACAAATAAAGATTTTATAGGAAAAAAAAATAACATTTCTAAGGAAATTTAAATGATTTGATTTGCAATTCCACAATTAGAAACAGCTTACAGTTTTGGGTAACATTATTTTCTGATAACATATGGTCTATCAGTCAGCTCAAAGAAATGTGTAAAATTTGACGATTTCCTTCTGGATGGCTTCCCTTTCTGAACCGTGATGTGTCTTGGTCCCTGAGGCCCCTCCCTTTCTGTAACCTTGTAGATAAGCACTTCTGTGGATATTCCTGCCTTCTTTGTGGCTTCCAATGTGTATGATTTTGTTTCCAACTGAATTTCAACTTCCTTTCTGAGAGAAACTTTTTCATCTTCAAAAACCCTAATTCAGAAAGCATATAAGAATACAGACAGCATGTAAGACTTTGCTTACTAAATTTCATCCATTCCAAATATCACCACAAACTCCATCTCCAAAGCCCACTATCTTTCAAGAAGGAAGCATGCGAGAAAGCACCAATCAAAACAGCAATTCCTTCTGTAAACCATGCTGCACAGTAGAGCATGACGATTTGAAATTCTGAGACAGAAAACATGCCTGCACACTCAGGAACAAGCCTCACCTCCCACACTGAGGCATCCAGATACCGATGGAAGGCTAATTCCTGTCCTTGGATGTCCCAGAACACCTTCTGTTGTGCTAAGCTAAATGAAAAGCCATGAATAAAACTTGACCCTAACAATTTATCTAACAATATGGTTGCATTATATTCCTTCAAATCCTTTAATTTGTAAAATGTCCCGAAGTCAGTGAACCAAGCTAACACCAGTGCTATTCTTATGCTAATATAACTTGGATGGATGTTTATGGGTTATGGACTTCTGTGTCCAGAATTTTTCTAATCAGCTAAGGATAAATGGAGAAAGCAAATCCTCAAAGCAGGAAAGGACAAGACCACTGAGCTATGATCCAAAAGACAGAATCTTAGCAGCATTATACTGCTGAGGCTTCTGTCCCACTCAGAAATGCATTTTTCAGAGACGTCATAGATGCTAGAATTGGGGGTTTGGGGAGATGCCCTGAAGATGGCAAAGCTAAAAGCCATCTTCCAGCAGCCGTGTAACTTAAATTTGGCTCCATCTCCCCTCAAGTGTCAATTGCTTGTTGAAGTGCCGGTATCATTTTTGGGTTTGTCTAATGTAATAAAACTCTCCATAAGCATTTAGAAAATCTTTTTAAATGGCTGGAATTGGAAAGACTGTTCAGTAGTTAAAGCACTTGCCATGCAAGCTTGAGGATCAGAATTTATATTTCCAGAAATTACATATTTACTGCATAAGTATGACTATTAATCCATAATTCCAGCCATGAAAGGCAGAGAGAGGGCATCCTCAGAGCAAGTTGGGTTCCAAAGCTAGTCACATCAGTGGAGTCTGGGTTCTATGTAATGAGTCTGACTCATTGGATAAGTTAGAAAAGCAATCTGGTTAAAGATAATTTCCTACATTATGACTTTAGGAATTATATACATACACACATGCACACATTCTCTCTCTCTCTCCTTCTCTCTTTCTCCCTCCCTCTCTCTCTCTCTCTCTCTCTCTCTCTCTCTCTCACACACACACACACACATACACACACACAAACACACACATACAGAGAAAGAGAGAGAGAGAGAGAGAGAGAGAGAGAGA
>NW_026067904.1:5675047-5742892 GCF_014885135.2 Alexandromys fortis | reverse complement strand
ACAAAAAAAAAATAAAACAAAGGAAAAACAGGAAAGAACATCAGTGTCCAAGGGAGAAGGCAAATGGCTTTGGCTTGGCCTATTCTGCCTGTTTTGAGGGAAAGACCCTTTGATGAAAAGTCTGAGAGATCTATTCAATGATCAACTCTTGCACTCTGCAGCATGCTTCTGATGGTGTAAGTAGAATCTCAGTGAAACTGGTAAGCTCCTTCTTTCTTCCATTCACAGAGGATATTTAGCCAGTCTCTAAAGGCAACTGTAAGCCATCTAGCATGAGAAGGAAAACCTACAGGGTGAAGCAGAGATGTCCAGGAAACATGGACCACACTGCTACAGTTCTTAGATGCATCTAAGTTCTTCTGAATCATGTTTATTTAGTTTGCTTTCAAGCCAACCAGTCCACCACTTTCTCTCTCACTGAAAACACTCATAGACATATATTGTTCATTATTCAGTAATTGGTTTTGGATTTGCCGAGTGTTGGGATCAGGTCAGCAAGATAGATCATAAGTACAATATCACTGAAGAAGAGGTCAGAATGTTTTGAAACATTTGGACTAAAAAAGCATAAAGTACGTGACACATGATGCCAATGGGCATGCATCTAAGCATCATGCACCATGTACCTCAGTTAAAGTGTAAATGTGCCTAAAGAAAGGGGCGTGTAGAACTGAATGTTTTTGAGAGGAAATCTATCAGTTGCTTTCCTTATTGCTGACAAAACACCTGGCCAAAAGAATTTAAAGAAAAAAAGACCCGCTCCTCACAGTCTCAGGGCACAGCCGGTCATAGCATCAAGAAAGTGAAGCAGCTCCTCACTTTACATCCATAGCCAGGAAGCAGCGAGAGATGAATGCTTATGCTCAACTTGCCCCCTTTTTGTATGCAGTCTAGGAGCACAGCTTGTGGCATGGTGCCTTCCACAGTTGAGGTCGGTCTTCTAGTCTCAGTTAACCTGCTCTGTGCCCTCCTTCATAGACATGTCTAGAAGATAACCTAACACAGTTGGGACCCAAAGCCTGTCTCTAGACCATTCTAGAATCTTTGTAGTTAACAATGCCAAGCATCACAGGATCTGGAGAATTTGACAATGGCCAAGTCACACAGTCTCAGTTATTCATACATAAACATCAATCTCAAAACGATAGATAGATAGATAGATAGATAGATAGATAGATAGATAGATGATAGATAGATAGAAAGATAGATAGAAAGATAGATAGATGATAGATAGATAGATAGATAGATAGATAGATAGATAGATAGATAGAGATAGATAGACACACACATTTATTAAAGACAAAGACTGTCTTTAATATAGCAATTGGTTCTTTATTCTAATGTTCTTGACAATGACATTTCAACTAAAGAAATGTAAGTCAAATATGATCACAAAGTAAAGAAAGGTCAGATTCATTGATTCATGCTGATGTTAGGATCATTCCTACAGTTCTGGCTTCCCTCTTTCTATCTGGCTTCATAGCCTCTTAAAATCCCAAACTTTGATCGAATGACACATGTGCATCCAGGCTAAACAATGCTTCCTCCTCTTTTTCACGACATCTGTGACTAGAGTTTCTTACTAAAGCAATATCTATCAAAGAAAGCTAGGGATAGAATCATGACAGGCAACTAAGAGTACTGCAAAATCTACTAAATGGCTTTCAAGAACAAAAGTTGGACCAAAGGTTGAAGGAAGCCTTGACATTTTTTGGCTATGCAGTCAAAAGATAGATAAGGACTAAGATACCCCTAACATGTATAAAAGAAGGATGAGGGACACATGTCATAGCATCTTGTGTTTCAATGGAGCCAGGGACTTCCCACAAGATACCCCCCCTTAAGTCTTTGGCAAAAGACTTCCCAAGAGTTACAGAAACTTTAAAATCAATTAGTGTGTTGGCTTCTGAGAAGATATTGTAGCCTGTCCAGGGTAATAAAATCAGCAAAGCGGAGCATTACTTTCTTCTATGAAGAGCTTGAATAAATAAGACATTTATAAAAATGAGAGGAAATCTGAAATGAATATCCCAAGAACCATGAAAAAAATAAGCTAAGAGAAATTGAATTCTCGTTTGACTCTCTAAGAGATTCAGCAGTGGAGGATTTTATACATAATTTATAAGGAAAATTGTCCCATGCACTCAGGTATACACCGTACCAGTTTGGGAGAAAGATTAAGTAAGCTGTCTTCTTTTAATTGAAATCAAGCATAGCTATGGAAGAAAATGAATTCTGACTGAGGGCAAATGCAGAGTCTGAAGGCATTCAGGAATTTACAGGAGAATTTTGTCTTTTTCACACCGCGTAACTTTGACCTTTCTTGTTCCTGGGTAATAGGAAAAGGCCCCAAAGCAATATCTTGTCTCATGCTAAAGCATCCTATTCTTATTTTCTTTCTATCCTAAGGAAAGATGAGCACTAACACACCAAACGCATTTTCAGTGGATGCCTGTGACTAGCCTAGCTCAACTCATTGTCTCCTAAAATGAGGCCATGGACAGCCATCACTATTTTTCACCCCAAGTCCTTAGGTTACAGATACCAACACATCAATGATCTAATTCCTATGAAGATACTGAGGAGCCCATCTCGGTCTCAAATTAAAAGATTTCAAGAAGATGAATAAGAAAAAGGAGAAGAATTGGAGAGAAACTACAGCCCTAGTGACAGAATTTAGCTACGAGGGTTTCATGGTAACCAAGAATCAACATCCACAACCTAAGCAGGAAATACGTGACTTCCGATGGTTCCAGTTTGTCTTGTATGCTCTACTGACAGTCTTCTTTCTAGGAATACAAATTTGAAACTCTTTGGAGCATTCTGAATTCCTTCGGGAAAAGAGGTCTAACACGTTAACTTAAATGCCACTCTTATGGAGTTCATAACAACATGTTCATATTGGGCATGTAACTGTACCCATCTGCCTTCGGAACCACACAATATCTCTAACAAAATTACTCCCGTGAAGTTGTTCAGTGTTAATGCTTACAGGAAAGGACAAAGAGGAAAAAGAGGCTGAAGGACACCACAGAACAGAGCAATAGCTGCTCTTCTGAAGGATCCAGACAAGACAGATTCTCAGTGCCAATATGGCAGTTTACAACCATATGTAATCCCAGTTCCAGGGGATCTGATGCCCTCATCTGGTCTCTCTAGGCACCAGGCATACTCCTGGTGCACATGCCTAAATCTTACCCATCCCTGAACTGCTACTTGAAGAATACTCCTTTCCAATGGAAGCTACCCATGGGTGTCTTGGTTGGTTTCAGCACATTTTATCGGCAAGGAATGAAATGGGTTAAAATGGTCCCATTTAAGCTCATCATAATTTCAGTCTTTCCAACGTGTGGCAAAAGAACATCCCAGTAAGTGCCGGTCTAAGCTTACAATTTTGATCCCCTATGTAATTACCAGAGTCACTCTTACTAAACTCACAGAGAGCAGTGCTTCAGCGTTGGTGGAAATGAATGACTGAGACCCTGAACTCACAGGGCCTTTGGAGTTCTGTCCCACCGTGATAATTTTGACAAAGCAAAGACGGGTCAGCAGATTTAGGAAATGGCTCTTATATAATACCAATTGTTGTCTTTCCCAATTGTCGTCCTTCATAGAATACTCTATTATCCAAGACACTTACATGGTGAAAGAAGAAAGGTCTGGGTAGGCCTTTTTTTTTTTTTTTTTTTTTTTTTTTTTTTTTTTTTTGCTTGCCTTTAGTTGTAAGATAGAGTTTTGATCTGAAATAAAAACTGGTTGGACTTCATGGATATACCTGTCTTAGATTCATATTCTCCACTAAAAAAATCCAATCACTGAACCTGATGGCTCAGGCCTCTAATTCCAGCTCCTTGATGGGATAAAGCTGGGAAATCTTAAACCCAGGCCAATCCACATAGTCCAAGTTAACTGGTGGAAAATGAAAAATAAAAAGCTAGATGTTAGCATGCATGTGCAAGTTCTAAATTCAATCTCCAATATAATAATTTATAAAAGCAGGTCAACATAGCTAATAAAATTACCTGATGAGGTAAGGTGTTAGTCTCAGTCTATGCCCGCTTGAAGATATGGATATAGGAGAAAGCTTAGCTGTCAACATGCTGACACGTTCTAGATAGATTGTTTCTTGTTTAGGTCCCTTGCTACAGCACAGGCCTGTAACCTCAGTTACTCTAGAAGCTGAAGAAGGGGGATTGCTTTGACTACAGCAAGGATCAAGGTCAGACTGGGGAAATGAGCAAGAGCTTGCCTCGGAAATAAAACAAAGCTATGCATGCAGTTCAGGGGCAGAGTCCTTGTTTTATATGTGGAAGGTCTAAGGTTCAATCTCTAATATCATAAAACAAATACAAAATAAACAATAGAAGGAGAAAGAAAGCATCAGGAACACAAAGTGCCTGTGGAGATTAAAAGGGGAGTGAGCTGTAGCAGCAGCAGTGGACCGGGTTAAAGACAAAAAGTCCAGAATTGCTTATGCTTTTCCACAGCCGGTTGACCCAGAGTTCTGGAGACACAGCCTGCTGCAGGAGGAGCTGCTCTCAGACACATAGTGTAAAAGTCTTGGTAGTTTTTTGTCAGAATAAGAGACTGTGGGTTGCAGAAAAATGTCAGCGTTTAACCCTGAGCTCCTGGCTTTTTCCCAAAAGCTAAGCCAAGCTATTGGAATGTAAGGGACCAGATTGCAGGTCCCAACTCTCTGCTGCCACACTGGGAATGAAAGAAGGTCACCTTTCAAGGTCCCCAGATAACCTTCATGACTAGTACAAGATACACTCTTGATACAGTGGAATCACTCAAAAAAAGACCTAAAAAAAAAAAAAAAGACATCCTGAGCCTCCTAGATTATAGTGAAAGAAGCAAAAAGTTATCTTTTCCTCCTATCCTAACAGTTGAGGTAGGAATTTATTAAATATATTTGTAAACTGTTTATGTGAAAGGCTGATGGCACAAGTTATATGAAAATGCATTGAAGAGCCTAAACATTGAGCAACAAACTATATTGAGTAGAGGAAAATGTGTTCTGAAAAAACTTCATGTCGTTAGGCCAGGTTTTCAGTGGTTTATGGACAAGCTCTATGAACCCCAGAAGTTTCTCTAAACCTCCATTTTTGCCACTCACTTATCCACTGTGGTCACACAGGCCCCAGATACAAGCCTCCAATTTTATTCCTCTATCCTACTAGTCTTAAGCCATTTATGTAATTACACTCCATAAAAGGATCGATAAAAGATTGTCTCCACTAAAAAAGGCTAAAAACTATTGTTCTTGGTCATAAAACTAAAAGGTTACCAACAAAATTACCATGATCCAATAATATCTATTAGGCCCATGTCGTAAACCCCAGGTCTTATGCCAACTTTGCCATTTCTTTGCTATATGATGAAAATGGAATCTCAAGTCATGCACAGACTATATAGAACATGATGCTTGCCACTCTGATCTGTCATCAGTAAAGAACAGCACAGGTGCATTAATCCCAAGGCTGTACAAGAAAGAGCTCTGAACTCCTGGGTTTCATGAGCATAGGCTGTTGTGAGCACAGAAAAGGGCCTTATGAAGTAAGAAAGCCATGGACTTCTGTCGGCATGACTCGCTCCAGTCAAAAAAAAAAAAAAATGACAAAACAATCAGGCAGGTTGGCTTTTTCTCTCCTCCCCTCCTCTTCTCCTTTCCTCCCCTTAAATCTTCCCTTATACCCTACATCTTTCTTCTTCCTTTTATATATTTATTTCCAAGGTGACAATGAAATTCTGAGCAATGTTGGAAAGGCCTCCGAGTTCTTTGTGGAACAAGTGCTGTGAACCCTTGAGAATAACTGGGTCTGGTGACAATAAATAACCCACTGAATTTTTGACCACAAGTTGCTCACCTGCAAAGCAGGAGGACTCTCTTGGCCAGTTTTTAAGCCTCATGCACATGAAATAATACTGAATTAATGCTGGTGCCTTCTTCCTTTCCCTCAGTGTTGGTTCCTTGTCACCACTCTGCTGGCCTTCCACCGTCTGACTTCTCTGGAGCTAGTTTATCCATGTCAGTTTGTGCGCATTTGGGCAGTCTCTTGAGGCTTTCAATGATGACATTGCTCTGAAAATCCTGTCCCTGTCTTCATCAACAGAGAGAGCTTCCCCAATCTGAAACTTTTAATTTCAGATGTTCAGATTTCAGAACTTCTTTTGTGGTGCTGCACGTCAAAGCACGAAGCCTGAAGGTTTTTTGTGCATGTCCTACCACTCTTCCACAGCCTCAGCTCCTGGTTTATTGAGACAGTCGCTCTAATGGAGCCCAGGCCAGCTTTGAGCTCATCATTCACTGCTACTGTATTATCAGGCAAGGGCGACCACACTGGGCTCTGAAACTCCTGAGCAGCAACAGGTCACTGCACATGGAGAACTCCACACTCTCCCCAAGTGAAATACAGCCAGAAAACAACTCTGCTTTTAAAAGATTATAGAACATTTTCTACAGGCCACATGCAAAATTGTACGATAAAAACGTAAATGAATTTTGTGCTTGTCATCCCAAGATAGCTCACTGGTTACTCAAAATACTCTCAACTCCAAAATTGCAGAACTTTTGGTCATGAACATTTCAGCTAAGTGACACTTAATGAGTCATTTTTAGCTTTCTGCTGTGCCACCACTAAGTGTCCTGTATCATGATCATTTCAGTGTGTCAGCTTCACTGGGACATCTTTCTAAGTCTGCCCACTTCTGTCTTCTCTGTCCTCAAGCTGGTTTTAGCCCGATCACACTGATGTGATCGATCGCAGTTCATTCTAGCCCACCTCTACCTTTACTCTGACATACATAGCAAATATGACCGTCTTTTCCAAACATAAGGACATCCATCCCCATTGCTTAAAATCACCGCTGGGTTCCCTTTAAAAGAAAGTGAGCAATAGGCTCCCATCAGCCTCTGGCAGCAACTAACTTGTTTCCCATCACTATGAATTCGAATATTCAGGATAGGGAATATAATTAGAATCATATAAAGTATACCTTAATGTAATAGTGTTTTAGAACATTGTAATACATGTCAACTTTCTCTCCCTTGACAGCAGGGATACCATGAAACTGTAAAACAGATACAATTTACCAGATGAATCACTGCTGGACTCTGGGATTATCTCCTTTCTGTTTCTCTCAGTTCTTCTCTATATGCTACTATGGATGTTTGACTTAATGTTTTTTAATTAATTTATTTATTAAAGATTTCTGTCTCTTCCCCGCCACTGCCTCCCATTTCGCTCCCCCTCCCCCAAGAACGTCCCCCTCCCTCCCCTCGTCAGCCCAAAGATTAATCAGGGTCCCTGTCCTGTGGGAAGTCCAAGGACCACCCACCTCCATCCAGGTCTAGGAAGGTGAGCATCCAAACTGCCTAGGCTCCCACAAAGCCAGTACGTGCAGAAGGATCAAAAACCCATTGCCATTGTTCTTGAGTTCTCATTAGTCCTCATTGTCCGCTATGTTCAGTGAGTCCGGTTTTATCCCAGGCTTTTTCAGATCTGGATTCTATTTTTATTTCTCAGGATCATAGGTCCAGCAGTTGTTAGCCGACTTTTGAAATCAAGATGTCATTCAGTCACCATAGGAACACACATTTCTGACCAGCTCATGACAGTTATTGACCTACATTAGCTAATTCACATAAGATCCCAAAGCAGGGTTAATCAGAGCTGATTATGTTGTACATGATGTCTAAAATTCTGGGGTCATTTACACTTCAACTGCCAATCAAAAATCCCTTAGGGAAAAGCGATTTTGTAAGCTAACTTTCACAATAAATCATGCACACTGATAATTACTCTCTGATAAAGAGATCTGAACTAAAAAAAAAATAAACAAAACAGTCTAACAGAAAGAAGAATCACAAATAAGTGTTCAAAGGCAAGCACCTTAACTCTGGCCACTTCTGCAGATGACTCAGCCTGCAGGAACCCTGGGGAGGATTCCCCAGGGAATCAGTGAAGAAACTCTTTCAAGCCAAGCGTATGAGGTCCCCTCAGAGCTGAGACAGAAAAAAAAGTAAATGAAGCAGATGACTTTAAATATTTGGACTGCCGTTTACATCAATACCAGAGTCAAATATTGCTATCTTCATAGCTGCGGGAATTTATCTCCAAATCCTTTTAGGACTGCATTTATCTCTCAGCAAGGTTGTTTAAGACCATCAAAGCAAAGAGTCACCCCAGTGGAACCAGACCAATGGTCCGTCCAGTGCAGGATCTTGCCTCTGAGAGTAGCCAATGAGGAGTAGTGTGGAAAAAACGGCAGAAGTTCTTACTGAAATGCACCTAACTGTGCAATGTCAGAGCAGGGGGCTTGGAGCAATCTCTTCTATGCCCAGCTGGTGCCCAGCTTCTGCCCTGAAGCAAGAATCCTGATGGCCCTTATAAGTCTTAGCCAGCAAGAGTGGCTGCAGGCTCCTGTGCAAAGCACAATTTCCCTCCCCTGGTGTTTTTAGAAAAGAAGGTTGGATATTTACCACCCAACACGTCTGCTGCTCTCACATTACAGTGGGCCATTAGCCTTAACCCATTTGCAAAGGAGAAGATCTTCAGGGAACTGGGGTGTTTAGGTTGAAAATTGAGATCATTTCCCAACACTTCCTCAAAAATATTTATTTTAGTTTTAAGTCATCTTTAATTTCTTTTTTTTTTTTTTTTTGCATGGAAAATGGACTTTGTTATTGCTTTGCTTAGCTGTGTTCTCTTAAACAGAACTGGCATCCCCCGTCTTTGTATACCACAGGCATAAGCAATGAAGAAAAGTTTGGGAGCTGACCAGTTCCTCTGCACTTCCTGGCTGCCTTTATTCCTAGGGTTCTGATAAAAAGAAAAACAAATCATTCACTTCTTCTTTTATAAAATGTTTAGCACCAAGACTGGGGCTAGATCTTGGGAATTACTATGGTGATGAAGACAGATCTTAGGCACATGGCCTTAGAGTTTGTATTGCAGTAGAGTGATGGGGACCGAGGCAAAGGAATGCACTAAGGAATCTGAGTGTTTATGCATTGCTGCAGAGGTGTAGAAGTAAGAAAGAGGGAACAAAAACAGCTTCTTAGATGAAGAGGTTAAGTCATTTGAGATATCCCAATATAGAGCAAAGATGACCAAACAGAACCACACACCAGCTCTGAGGCAGCAAGGGACTAGACACTTCAGAACTGAAAAATGACATCATCTATGAAATAAGGCATGGGAAGATCCTAAAGTCCAGACAGTTCTATCCTACACAGCATTATATGTAACAAATAAAAGTTTAAGTTTTATAAAATGGACAAAGAAGCACTTGACGCTGTCATCTAAGTAGTTAACAGTTGCCTAGCAGTTCCCTCAACAGAACACAGTTGTCTCTGGAGCAGTTGACCTGACTCACCATTGTCATCTAGCACTCCTTGGATGTGACCCCTCTGTAACTAGGTGTGGTCCCAACATAGACACCATCAGGGGAAATGTGTGGCTTCTGGGACTCTGAGCTCTGATACAACTTGGCATGCATCTCTTGGATTTGACCTTAGCTTAAACTTGACAAATAATAAATGTAGCCACTCACTGATGTTCAGAAGTCTAGACGCTGTTGCCTTCTTGGGTCTGAAGTTTTGGTCCAGGGATCCTGTTCCTGAACCTTTTCCTGCATCACAGATTCTGCTGACCTTAAAGCATCTAATCCTACTAACCCCTGAGTTCAGGTTTCCTCTGAAAATTCACTTAAACTATGTTAATACAGTGTTTTATGCTTTGAAATTATCCAGGAAAGTGAAATCTTTCATTGAACAGGATCCAGGATGGAGGAGAACTAACAAGTGGGAACTTCAGAGTTTTGGAGTTTGGCTAATGAGCAAGCATAGTAAAGGCTTACAGCAGATAGAAGTAAGTGGGAAGAGCTTCCTGTCCAGGAAAAACACAAGGAAATATAGTGGAGGTCCATAGAGAAGATATCCAACATCCTTCTCTATCCGCCACTTGTGCACGCACAAACAAGTGGACATTTGTACACATAACACACACACACACAGACATAAACACACATTCACACAGAGAGACACACATACAAAAACACTCAAACACATACAGATACACATATAGGCACAAGAGGGACACACACAAAATAAACACACACCCTCAGACACACACAAACACATGTAGAAATGTAAACACATATTTACATATTTACACACAGAAACACACACAAATACACTCAAACACATACAGATACACATATAGATATAAACAGGAATACACACAGAGACACAAAAATGCACACACGCACACAAAAAAACAGTCTCAGCTTTACCAACTGGAGGTCTCAGAAGACAACTTCAGGAGTATGGGGCTGTTTGTGTCTCTGACCAGTGGGGCATGGAGTTTTAGTATACACAGGAATTAAAATGAGGTGACAAGACTCACAGACCTTTGTCATTAATGTCATCTCCTTGAGAACCAAGGGAACAATTCCATTTAAGTTGGTAAATTCTGATTGTCAAAAGCCTAAACTCTTGCAGCCCATCTCAAAGCTGTGGTTGGGTCTTGAGGTGCATCCTACTGCTGGGGCTATTTACTTGGTGCAGCCTCCTCTGCTCCACCTGATAGGCTCAGCCTTAAGTAGTAAGTAGTTTCCATCAAAATGGCAATGACCCCTGCTCTGGAGAGACTTCTCTGTTGTGAAACCCTGGAAGATGGACGTAAACAGCCTGGAAGCCCATGTATGAAGAAGCTCAGCAGTTGCTTATAGATAAATCTCTTCAAGGAACATTTCCTGGAACTGCTAATATTTAGGGACCAGATTCCCAGGGTTTTCTAAATGAAAGAATCATTTGCACTCTGCTTGCCACCCTCAGCATTTCTCCAAGATCATGTCAGCGCCTCCTCCAGGGCATCTGACTCCGCATTCCTTTTTGACAGAGAAACAGGTCGAGGCTGTTTCTCTGGGGACAATCTGGAAAAGATAAATGTAAAACTTGTTTCCTACCTTAAAGTAACATGCTTGATTTGCAAAATATCAAAATATCAGTGCATAATATTAAGTGACAAAATGATAATAAATAAACACTACATCAAAAGTCAAGAAATGCCCGACTGTGCATCTCACCTCAAGTTGGTTTGTTTGGTCTGTATGGTCACTACTTAACAATTAGAAGAATTCATCTGATCAAGATTTTTAGCTTTGTGTGTGTGTGTGTGTGTGTGTGTGTGTGTGTGTGTGTGTGTGTGTTGGGTGGGTGAGGGTAGGGTAGGTGTGCAGTACCCCAGCAAACTTCTGAATACCTCAGATTTGCTCATTAGGAGCCATTCAACTTGATTTTTAAGACAAGATTTTTCCAGTGAAACCTGGGGCTCCTCTATCAGGTTCTGCTAGTGAACACCAGGAATCCCTCAGTCTCTACCAGCCAGGGCCATGATTACATGCATGTGCTACACAGTTGCCTTCTTAAGGGAGTGATGGACTCAGACTCGGGTCTTTACACTTGTGGGACATGGAAAATGGTTTATTAACTGAGCTAACTTTTGTTTTTAACTTTTCTTAAAAAATATTAGAAATCCCGATGCCACACTGCACGGGGACAGCAGATCTGATGGGAGATTTCATCTCCTTAGGCCTGCCTGGGATTCCATGGCTTCCTCAGTTTCATGACGTTACTGTCCTTATTTCTTGTTGCCCTTATATGGCCTCTGGAAGATTTGTGTCTGCATGCACGTGTCTAAGTTGATAGAAAAACAAAGACAGAGTTCAAAAAACAGCTCTTAAACAAGAATGTAGATTGTACATCTCGATTTACCATTATAAATTTAATAAAATTAAAATAACAGGCTTTAAAATTTTCAGCTCTAAATAAGAAAATGTGGCTTTTATTTCCTTTTACTTTCTCTGAGTTTGTTCGGTAGGGTTCATTTATGAAGAAAGCAACTAGCTCTTCTTAAAGCCTGTGACTTTAACACATCAAGAAAGAAACAGAGAAGCCGGGGAGATTCGCTCTGGTCTTAGAGACCTCTGAGCTTTTGCAGAGCAAAGGTTACAGCCATAGGTGATTCTAAAAAGGAAATGGCACTTGCCTATTTAAAGGGTTTGCAATTGAGCAGAAAATGCTGGTTCTCAGATGTGCTGCCCTGGAGGCATTACAAGTCAGGGTGCAAAAGGAGGTGACAAGCAGGTGCATGTCCCTCTACGAACTTCAGACAAGGGACTGGGCTAGAGGATGCTGCCATGGATGTAGGACTCTGCTATTCAACATCCTGTGAGTTTGTAAGAATTATGATCCAGTTGTAATCTGAGGACCTCAAAGGAGACACTTCAGTGATTACACTTTGGAGTCAGTATCCATGAACCTTCTTTTACATTGACAGCATAACACTTAGGGAAATCCAAGGCCTTATGGTAAATGAGAGGATAAAGAAGAAATCTAGGTTTAACACTGGGGAAAAGAAGTTCAAAACATCTTCCCCAGTGTTTCTGAATTTGGCTGCAGCAGTGTGGCCGAGACTCAGGCATTTGTTTTTAATCTCATTGACATGATGAGGCGTCCAGGCGCAAAGGGACTTGGGACTTGTTATCTCCACTTCGTTGGCCTTTTTGCCAAGAATAGCCGGTCCGATAAAACACAGACTTCAGTCAGCAGGGAAAGAGGACTGGACAGGGATGCTCTGGGGATACTGGGACACAGCAACAGCTTTTCCCACAGAGTCTGAAGGCCATTTATTCAGTGGCAGGCAGTGAAGAGGAAAGAAGGGTTAGGTGTGTGCCTGAGTAGGAAAGGAGGGGAAGAGAAAGGAGAGGAGAGCAGGAGAAAGAACTTAGTCAGGCGGTGAGGGCAGGAGGGAGATGAAGGAAGATTAACATTTTCTTTCTGTTACGGAGCTGTTGTCTCAGAACACAAAAGCATCAATGACCCTTCATGATAATTTCTCACTTACATCTGTAATGTGTATGGAGAAACTGGAGGGGATTCTTAAGCTTTGTCCCTAGCTGGTCTCCTTAAAGCAGCTCTAGACCTTTGTCATATATCTTTCCCCAGGAGATCCTAGCCCTCTGCCAGACATTATGGCTGCCCTGTGCATTTCATCTGAATGTGTGGACCAGGGGTGAGTGAAAAGGGGGTGTGGCACAGAGCAATCCAATCATTGGAAAATGTCCATCATCTACTACTCAGCCTTGATATGGAGTTGAGGACCAGATAGTTGAAGTAAAGACCAGATATGGTGATAGAAGTCTTGTGTGGGACATCTGTGGGAAAGCCTGTGAAATATGTCATCAATAGAGGGAGGTGCAGAAGTAGAGTATGAAGGAGCTACCATAAGTGGCTCTTGTGTAGTAAGTTTCATGATTGGAGATTTGCAGTTACTCCTAGGGAAACTTGGCCCTTGATGTTGGTTTTATAGGTTCAGCCGACCTTCTTCAAGTCTCTTCTTATTAACCTGTTCTCCTTCAGTACAATTTGCCCACCCAGAGACATTGAATCTGAGCAGTTTCCCCAGGCAGGTAGTGTAGCTTCTCTGATTCACCAGCGGAGGCTTCACCGTGAATTTCTACTTACCTAGAAGCACCTGTTGGTTACAGTAGAATCATGGAACCTTAGGAAAAGCGATAGTTAAAAGTTGCAGTGCTCTCTCCTAAGCACGACTGAACTGTCCTGCCCTCCAGGTGAGGTCGCCTGCGGAAGGCCTGCTCAAAATCAATGCATGTGTTCTACTGAGTGTGTGCCCACTGGCTTTCCTCTCATTTGCCACCCTTTCCTGTGTTACAAAGTTCTTCATTCCTTCTTGCAAACACCCCCAACCCTATTGCTTCGTTTTCCATCTTTCACAGCTTTGTATAGCAACCCAAACTCTAAGTAAATCTATGTCATCTAGTTTTCTTTCCTCATTTGAATAAGAATGTCTACTGCTTGCTCAAAAGTTTTAATTCTTCCTCACCAGGGAGTGACACCATTTGAGAAAAACAGGAGGTGAAGCGTAGGTGTGGCCTTGTTGCAGAAAGTGTGCAGGGGGGTGCAGGGGGTGCAGGGGCAGAACTGAGATTTCAGAAGCCCAAGATGGGTTGAGTGTCTCTCTTCCTGCTTCTTGATGTTCTGGATGTAGAACTCTCAACGCTTTCTCCAGAACCACCTCTGCCTGGGTATCACCATGCTTCCCACCACACTGATAATGGACTAACCCTCTGAAACTCTAAGCAAGCCCCAACTATATTTCCTTTTATAAGAGTTGCTATGGACATGCTGCTTCTTCACAGCGATAGAATACGGACAAAGACATTGTCTTAATATCTCTCATGAGCCATAGGCATCTGTGACAGCATGGTAACAATTTTAAACACACATCAAGTGTCAGTCACTACTTTCACTATCTCTAGTGCACACCCTGCCTGTCCTACAAAGCCTGACTTTGTATCTCTTTTAGTTTGTCCTGTCTTTAACACATTGGCTAAATACCCTCTTCGTTCCCTATATTAAACTGAGAAAATCAGAAGGTGCCCACGTTCATTTTTCAGCCTAATCTCCCAGTCAATCAACATAAATTCCTTCCTTTTCATCTGTCTGCGCTAGTAATAGTAGATTTCTCTTCTTGCAAGGCTCCCTACTCAAGGCATTCTATCACAAATTTCTTCACTTTCTCAAGGCTTCTCTTTCTGTCCTTCCTTTTTTTTCAACAATTTGGTCACATTTCATATAAACACGATGCTTCCTATACCTTAAAATAAAACTGAAGTCAATTTGTATAACACCAACCTTCCGTGACTTTACCTTGGGTTTTCACAGAATATTCTACCATGCTGTTTCTGTCTTCAGCTCCTTCCCATCTTGTCATTTGTTTCTGTTTGATTTCCAGTGTTCTGCTAAGACTGGTCTTCATTGCTGCATCACTGAAGTCTGTCTTCTCGATGCTCTGCTCTTTCATATCTTAACTCACTGGACACCATCCCCCATGTTTTCCTCCTCATACCTGGGTGGCGAAGTCACGGTTCTCTCTCTCTAGGCTCTCCTTCTCCTGGCAGTTGCCTGCTACTGTCCTTTGGTACTTTTCTATATTTTTCCAGTTTGCTACTTTTTCCTTGATCCTATTGCTGTAGTCCTACAGCTCCAATCAACATAATCATTTTTGAGATTTTTTTTTCAGTATGGAACTCTGACAGTTACAGCTCTAAACATCTTCAAGAACCTTATGCGTGGAACCAAATCTAGGAAACACTTTTCTAATATTTTTCTTGAAATTCAATTTTTTTCTGTGAAAAAAAAGTGGGGGCATAGTCTTGATTATGATAACAGATGTGTTTATCACCTGCAAAGTGTTTTATCTGTATACTATCATAAAAGGAAAAAAAAAGGATTGAAATTTGTGTGTGTGCGTGCATGCATGAGTGCTTAGTTTATTACTTTAAAAATAACTACAGGCAAAAAAAATTAACTACAGTAAAATTAGGATCACACTAAATCAGAGAGAAGTTTTATCCAGTATTTTAAATTTCCCCCAAGACTATATTCAAACTGAAAATTCCCTGGTCCACGTTGTTAAGGTCAGTTCCATTCCCAGGCTCCAAGGCACTGCTACTGCAGAGCTGCTGTCCTGGCAGCCTGGGCTTGATAAACAACTCTCACAACATAGAATACCTAGGTGCTTAGGTGCTGTGTAGAGTTCAAGTTACTGGAACCTGAAAGGACAGAACTGAATTCCTATAAGGGACAGGGAAAAGTTGCATTGCATAAGCAGTGTGGAAAGAGCTCCCAACAAAATTTCCTAAATAGTAGTTTAACCACCAAACATCTGGGTGATTTACTCAATGGTACCCGAAGAAATCCTGATAGCCACGTCCTCACTCTCTTGATAGAGCATAGATTGGCTTCCTCTACTTCACTCCCCAGATTCTCCCAAGGAACATCCCTAGCTGGAGAAGATGACCTTCAGTAAGTTATTTCTCCTTCAAAATTCTTAACAGTTGTTTGACTTGATTTTTTCTCCATACATTTATGGAACATGGCACTCAGAGTCTGCTTGGCTGCCATACTGAAGACGAAGCTCTTTAAGTAATAAATATTAAACTGCAGGACTTTGTCAAACGATCCAATCAGTATTTACCTTCAAATGAATTGAATGCTGAAGATACAATATTTTCTGGCTATTATTTGCTTATTCATTTTTGCATTAATCTGTATGATATAAGTCTGAATTTCATACTTAGTAAAAACTATAAGTTTAAATGGGATATATGTTCAAACAATTACTCAAAAGGCTAAGCATCATCATCTTTGTTTCAGAGTATCTGTCTTGATTATGAAAGTAGGTTGCCAGCCCACTGATGGTTAAAACCAACTTTACAAATGTTGTCCTGTATGTTGGCTGGTAACATGGTTTTATCAAGACCATAGAGGTTGGTTAAACACATATTTAAATTTCAGTCTAGAGGTAGACTGCTATTTTTCCACGCCACAAATAGCAGCTATATTTGATCATTTACTGTGATGTCTCCTCTTCCTCTCTCCCTTCCTCTTTCTCTCACACGCCGCTTGCTTATTATTTCCCCACAGATAACTATAGGACGAATTTTGCCGTCAAGATAGCTCATGCCTCCAGTAGCTCAGCAAGGCAGTTTGTGTGATGCTCGTGATTCCATTTGTCACAGAGCCTTTATGAGGAGACAGAAGATATGACTTCGCCTCGTTTTTCATTTCCTGTTATCTCTGTGATTTCAGTCTTCAGTTGCTCTGTTTTTCTGTACCTAAACTGGAGCCGACATTATCAGAACACCACCTGCTACCACCACTGCAGCTGGGGCAGTCAGTAGTTACAGGGGGAGCAGCTGGGAACTCTCTCTGAGCCTTACCAAACTCAGTGCGTGGTGATGTCCACAGAGGCAGAGCAAAGCAAAGACGCTCAGTGGAAAAAAGAAAAAAAAAAATTCTAGGGGAAGAACAGTCCTGGGTTTATAAAGCAGTTCAATCCCACTGACAGAGCATTTTCTCACCTATTATTCCTTGGGTCAGTAGCAGCCTACAAGGCAGAAGGACTCTTTGCAGCCACACAGACAGGATTTCTTATGCTTGGAAGTTGGACATGCCTAGGCTGCAGGGTAGAGTCCAAGAATAAGTTAGGGCGTAGGATGTGGAATGGGTGCTGAGGTCCTCTGGCTAAAGATGTGCAAAAAAAAAAAAAAAAAAAAGGCAAATGTTTGCAGCGAGGCAAGAAGGGTGTGGTGAACTGAGGTGATTTAGAGTTTTCAGAATGAAACAGGTAAGGGAACAGAAGGAGGTAAGCTTTGGCACTCAGAAAAACAGACAAGATGACTCACCAAGGGACCATGTGACAGTCTTCAAAAGATCATGTGACCAGTAATCTGGGGAGTATTTGAATGTGGCACTATTGATGTGTGGCATGCACATACACACAGGCATGTGTGAATACATATGTGTGACTACATGTATATGGATGTATATGTGGTTATACATATGTGTATGTGTGTGCATACAGGTATATGTGTACACATATGTGTGGTTACATGTATAAGGATGCATGTGTATATGTAGAAACAAGAGGTCAACATCAAGTGTCTTCCTAACCAGCTGCCCACCTTTAGTTTTTGATACAGTCTCTCACTGAACCTGGACCTCAGTTTTTCAGCTAGGCTGCATAGCCAGTAAGTCCCAGGGCTGCCCAGGGCTCCAGACATGGGGTTAGAGATGTGTGCCACCGCCAGACTCTTCCATGGTGCTGGTTTTTCAACTCAGATCCTCAGGCCTGCATGGCAAGCACTTTACCTAATGAGCCATCTCTCCAATCCCACCTTTGAGATTTTCTTGGAACTTCTGATAAATTTAACACTAAACTGTAGTGATTGAGAACCGAATTCTCTCAACTGTGAAGAACTGCAGATAATTTTATGTGTTTCACAAGTTCCCAAATAAAACTGAATTCCATAGTGACAGAGTGATTCCCTTTTCAATTCTCTTTCTGATCCTTCTGATGGCACAGAGGATAAATTCTCCATCTGGAAATGGACATCTTCACCATTTCTCTAACACTTGCTATTCTGGACTAGCAAGAAAATGCTTGCTAGAAGTTATGGCACATTCCTCGAAATTGGTTACACTTAGTAATACAATATTCCAAAAGATAATTTCTGAGTTAAGAAGAGTGAACTGGCAACATATAAATGTGGACTGAGATTTTATATAGAGAGGGATAAAAAGACAGCAGATGATAGGACGCAGGGAAAGGGTAAATATATATATATATATATATATATATATATATATATATATATATATATGAAAATGCCTGGCTACAAACCTTGACTTATTTAGCCAGAATCTCAGTGCTTCCATTAGGCTTCAGAATTGTTTCTCACTTTTTCTTGCTGTTTTGCCTAAAATAATCATTCAGTTGAAGCGCACCTTGATTGGCAGGACAATAAGTATACAACCCTTTGGGACCGACAACTTCATGCTGCTGCTGCCTAGCCTCACTGATAACTTAGATTCACATAAAGAAATGAGCAGTTTAGCAGGGGTAGGATGGGCAGTATCCTTCACTTTTGGCAGTGGAAGCTGGCCCAAGCAGAGCAAGACACACAGATACATAACAGAAATACTCAGCCTTCTAACCCAACCCCTCTGTATGCCTCCCAGTGCTGAGGGCCAGCAGAAAAAGAATAGGGAGGCCACAGACCATGCATTTGTTTTCTGGTTCCAGAAGATAAAATAAAATCTTCTTTTTATTTCCTTTCTTCTCACCTATTTACACCAGCGAATAGTATTCCCTACAACGAATTTGGCCATGTAAGTCTTTGCAGGCACAGTGAGACCTTGTTGGGTTTAGCTATTGTTTCTGAACAGAGTATAAAAGGGACATAAAATGTAAGTGAATCAAGCCCTCAGCTAGCATTTAATTGATAAGAACTAGGGCTAATATTAGATAACAAATAAATGGTCTGTTGCACAGGCATTTAATTAAACACCAAATTAATGCAGTAATGACCTACTGGAACTAACAGCCAGGAATGCTTTGCGGCACTCCAGCATCTGGATGCTTTCACCTTCCAATTCCCCTCCTGCTCCCCTCTTCTCCCTCCAGAGTCGGAGATCAAAAAGAAATGTATTCACTCATCTCCTCTGTCTTCCAGTTCTCAGGCCCCAAATCATCACGTGCAGTAATCTACTTTGCCCAAGAAAACTTGGCTATTTAGCCAACTCTCTCTCTCTTCTTGCCCATCATACGCCCCAACTGTCTGCCTTTGGGACCATTTGGAGCCATTCTTGTAACCCTTGGCTGATTGCATCCTGCCTTGAAGATTAATTGCAGACAATTTTTCAAATGATGGTCTCAGGCAGAACAAGCAAAACCATAAAGATTCATTTGGGAATCGATATGTGGCTTTCTCTGGTTCTATTGGGAGCCTAGGTCACACAGTAAAACATACGCTGTGCAAAAGAGACTAGTATTTTTCACTCCTGTCTCCTCTTGGAAGTCTCAAACTGTCAACTGCCCAAATTGCACAACTGTGGGAATAGTCAAGCGATGTCTGATTTGATTTAAGACCCAGTGCACAAGAAGAAACTTATACCGACGTGATTTGGGTAGCCAAGAAGTCAAGGCTAGATAACCAAAAGATCTAGGGTAAAACTAAAGAGGACTGATCAAAACAACATAAACAAACAAACAAAAACACACAATAAAATGACTCCTAATGATATTCTGCTGTCTTCATAGACCAGTGCCTTCCTAATCCAGTGATCATCAGAGAGGCTTCCTCTGGCAGCAGATGGGAACAGAGTCAGAGACCCACAACCAGACATTATGCATAAAAAGAGCCTAAATGGGAGGTCTCCATCAAATCCCTCACCTCAGAGCCCAGGGAAAAGGAAGCAGAAAAACTGTAATATCTAGAAGAGATGAAGGACACCAGGAAAACATGACCTTCTGAATCAAGTAAGTAAGGCTTCTATAAGTTCACAGGGACAGAGGCAGCAAGCACGTGGGCCTATGTGAGTCTGGATCAAATCCTCTGTGTATATATCATAGCTATTAACTTAGTATTTTTATGGGAATTCTGACTGTAAGAACAAGTGGATCTCTGACTCTTTTGCCTGCTCTTGGGACTCTTTTTTCTCTTGAGCTAGCATGTACAATTTTAATATTACAGATTTTGCTTCATCTTATTATATTTTATTTTGTCATTTGGTTGTTATCTCTTAGAAGCCTGTTCTTTTCAACTGAGAGACAGAAAGGTTGTGAATCCAGAGGGGAGGGAGAGAAACCTTTAATCAAGATTGTATGAGAAAAGAATCTATTTTCAATAAAAAGAGAAAAAAATGGTATGTGGATGAATTTTCTAAAATAGTTCTGCAGAACTTCAGAACTCCTCAGGACAAGTTTTCAGAGAGCTGAGGCAGAACATGGCAGTGCACTCACCTACAGTCCCAACACAGTTTTTCTCATGTGCAGCTAACATGATATAAACAGACGTTCTTTCTAACAAACTGAGTTAGATCCTACATGGGTTAATAAGTGAAGTACAACAGTCCACTTTTATTTATATCTGTCTATATATCTATTGAAAATGAGTGTGCCCTTCTATTGTATATGAGATAATGATACAGGAGTAGATTTCAGGATGTCTTTATTTGCTTGCTTTTGAGACCATGTCTTAATACATTGTCCATGTTGGCTTAGAACCCATGGCCCGCATGCCGCTCATCAGTGTCCTGACTGCAGGGATTGCATGCAAGTATTAGCATAGCTGGCAAGCGTTAGATTACTCTTTCATACAAGATGCTCCTCTGTCTTCTACCACAATCTGTTTCTTTTTTTTTTATCACACTGTATGCTCTGATAATACTTTCCCCAGTTCCAACTTCTGTCTCTTTATTGTGGTCTTTGTGACTTCATCTTCCCCAAGGTTTTCCTTGTTCACACATAGAAGAACTTTTCTGTCTCTTGAAATAAAAAGACTGGAAGGCAGCAGTAACTTCAGTGAACTCTTTCCTTTTGTAAAAAGACTAAGGGGCTAATCCCTAATGTGGAATGTATTGAGAATTAAGTGACCATGGAGAATTTCATAGGTCTAAGTGATATCACTATCATCTCTTGATGTTACTATCCAACTTCTTTTCCGAATATAGGGTTAATTGTACATGATTAGTAGGTTTCAATAATATCAGTCCCTACATATTTGGTACTCAAGGGAGTTGCATGAGGTCTCAGCAACTAAAAAATAAGAATAGTTGATCTCATTGAGTATTTTGCATGTGTCACACACAGCTCTAAATTTGGAGAAATTCTTTTTAAAACATTAAACATTTTTATATCACCTTTCAGAACATTTGCTCAAACCTTGTTTTCTTATCAATTCCTAGTGCTGCCAACAGCTTTTTCCTAAGATGCCTGTTCAAAGTGCCTAGTGTTAAGTTTCTTTAAGTTCCTAATTCATTCTGAATATCAGTTGTATATCACGCTCACTCTTCTTACCTCTGTAAAATAACATGAGCAGATATTGCTGATCATTTTGAAATAAAGTTCTGAAGTTCAGGGAACATTAAAAATCTCACATCACTACAGAGCTGACACTAGAAAGAAAACTTGACTTTTAACTCAAGGTGGTTTTTCATGATATCACACAGTCATTTGTCCCAAAAGACTGCTGAAATAAACTCGGCAAAGGCAATCATGTAATAAATTTCAAAAATAAATAAAGAGATATTAAATTGTCGCCTCTAATTTTTGCTCTCCAGTCATATGTTTTATCTCGGGATAGCAAATTGTTTACAAGCAATTATAGTAATTAAGCTTAAATATACCCCAGTGAGGCAAATATTATTATCCACTTTTTAACAGATGGGAAAGCAGAAGTGAAGAGATCCATAATGACCTGCACAAGGCCAAGCAGGGTGTCTGCTGCAATGCCGACAGGAAGAGCCCAGGTGTGCAAACATCTCAAAATCGCCCATCAACCTCTGGATGACCTACTTTCATTCAGGAAGTCTTGACATTCTACAGAAGGGAAATGGACATAAGAGATGAAGGTGGCTGGTAGCAATAACAGGGAGGGAGGTGTCAGATGGATCACCCACTAGGAGGAGGTTATTTAAGAGACTGGATTTGACATAACTCATTACCTTCCGGGCATTGAAACAAGGCTGGCATTTAGCAATGGGGGGAACTGTCAGAGTTCCTTTCCTGTTACTGTGTTAAAATGCCCTTAATTCGTTAATGGAACTTAATGAAGAAAAGGTTTGTTTTTGGTTTACAGTTCTAGGTTGAATCCACTCTGGCCAGGAAGTCATGGTAGTAACTGTGTGAGGCAGCAGGTCAAGTTCCATCTCCTTTCACAAGAAGAAAGCCATGAATGCATTCATGCTGGTACTCTGCTCTCTGTCTCTGGTTGATATTCCAGGACCTCTGTTTCAGAAGTGTTCCAGCCTATAGTTGAAATGGGGCTTCTAACATTAATTAAAGTAGCCAAGACCATTTCCTACAGGCATGCTTAGATTGGTTCCATGCCCGTCACATTGACAACACCAACTGCCACAGGCCCCTCCACCTAGCAATAAAAGAAGTCACATATAGCATATAAAAGAGTGACTCTAGGAAATAAGGGGGCCCTGGGCTTTAATCTCATCTCTGTGTCTTCAAAATGAGGCTAAGCCTATACAAAGATGATCCTTGGAACCACCAACTGGGACAATGTGCTGATGAGGGATTTAGAACCTATGAGTCAAATGCAGAGTTTCATTAATATTAGGGACAATATTACATCTGAGGAAATTAAAGAAAGGTAAGAACACTAACTTGCTAGGGTGTGCCTTTCTGCCTGTTATCACACTTGACAGACAGTTTGAATTGAAGCAGAAAGTTGAAAACCAAATAGAGTAAGATATGACTGAAGCAATGGTATTGAGTTAATGAACCAGGCCCGAGAGGTCAGTGGAAATGTCTTCTGCTCTACTGCTGGAATCCAAAGCAGTGCAGTCCAGCAAATTCTTTTTTTGATTTTTCTGTTGAAACATTTGGGGGATGATTTTATCTCTGCTTGTCTTCATTTGTCATTATACTACGGACACAGCATGAAATAAAATAGAGGGAACTGGAAAACCTTCCTCAGACAGCTTTGAAAGGTTGTATTTATAAGACAGAAAAAGTATCCATATACTCATTTATTTTCTTAATGATATCTTATTTCTATTTATGTCTATGTGTTTGAGTGTATGTTACGCATGTGTAGGTATCCAACGAGGCCAGAAAAGGATGTTATATTTCATTGAGCTGGAGTTACAGGTAGTGTAGGCAGCCTGATGTGGGTGCTGAAAACTGAATAATAGTCTTCTGTAAGAACAGCAAGTACTCTTAAATGTTGAGCCATCTCTCCAGTCCCCTTACACCCATATCTGCAGATAATTATAACATTGATTGTTTAAATGAAAATGTAAATAGTAACAGCATTTTAACAAGAAAGGAGATGTGAGAAAGGGAGAGAGAGAGACATAGAGACAATGTCAGAGACAGAAACAAAGATAGAAATAGCATCTATGAAATAGTCTATGAAAACAACTGGCCAGCACAGACCCATCTTTTATCTTAGAGAGGCGGCTGAGTTTGTATATTTGTGACTTCCAGGTTCTGCAGAAGATATAAGAAAAGGTTAAGATGACATGTACCAATGAAATATTATATAGACCTAGCAGATTATATTTTAGAAATATATATGTATATACAAATACATACATTCCTGCAATAAAAACAAAAAAAGAGGCCATGAATTTGAAAAAAAAAAAACAAGAAGAAAGTTTAAAGGGAGGAAAAGGAAGGGAGACATGTTGTAATTATATCATAATCTCAAAATTAATAAATAAACTGAATAGTGGTGGTACATACCTTTAATCCGAGTACTCGGGAGGCAGAGGCAGAAGGATCTGTAAAAGTTTGAAGCCAGCCTTTTCCACAGAGTGAGTTTCAGGAGAGCCAGGGCTATACAGAGAAACCCTGTTTCAAAAAAAGCAAACACACACACACACACACACAAATAATATATAGATAAGTAAGTAAATGAAAGAAAGGAAGGGAGGGAGGGAGGGAGGAAAGAAGGAGGGAAGGGGGAGAGGGAGCATTGTATATACCCTCTAGAAGAACTCTTTACCTAAAAACATTTCAACCTGCATTGAAACAAAGCTGCAATGTCAATAGTAGTAATTAAATAATATTGGTTGGTTCCAATAAATTGTGCAAATACGTCGAGGAAAACAAACTTAAGTACTGGTCGAAATAAACAATTTAAGTATGATGACACTTACTGGGGACACCAAAAATCATGCTTCTGTGGCTGACTCCAGCCATTAAGGAGACATTTTTATGTATAACTCAAACTGTTAACTGATATGCAAATAAGAAAAAGAACAGGGAGAGGAACAGATTTAGCTCTGGAGGCTAGGCTCAATTAAAAACATACCCAGTCAACAATGAATCCTTAGGTGTTGAATGGAAATTGTCTCAAAGATAAAAATTTGAGCAAATAAGGAAAATTAAGAAACATAGAATATTAGAAACTGATTCTTCACTTCATAATATTTTTGGCATGTAGCTATGTTTCTTTTAATTAAAGAGGGTGTACAACTTAGAATGAAGTCAATGAGTAAAATTATGTGTACAGGACGGAAAATATCCACACACTTATTTCTGCAGAAAGTTGTCAAAGCACTGTGAATTCTCCTAGATTTACATAGTTATATATAATAAGAAGAAGAAAGCGAGGGCAGAGAACAGGGTGGTACCGAGATAGCAGACAAAGACAGAGAGCACTGAGGCACTGAGACAGAAATAGATTGGGGCAAAGAAAAATGAGGAACAGTGCCGCAGTGATCAAGTAGCTGGCCGACTAACATCTACTTAAACCTTATTTTTTTTTTTTTTGCTCCGTTTAAACTTTAATGTTTCAGATGTGGAACTCCCCAGTCCCTCTCTTTGATTGTTCAGCCTTCCACTTCATACACATTGGCCCTTTGAACATTAACACTCAGGATTCTGGATCTTGGTTGATTGATTTCCACATCCTACAAAACAAATCACTTCTGAGTACAAATATTTCTCTACAAGACACTAGAACTAGATGGGTATCAGGGCTTCTTTCACCATTAAACACAAGTAGCTGGTGAGTAATAGCATCAGGGCTTTCTACCTTTCCAGAGATGAGCACTCTCCAGTGGAGACAACCACCAATCGCGGTGGTCAAATGAGCGATGCCAATTTCCAATCAATCCACACACTTCAACAGTGTGAACATACATTCCTCTTCTGAGCCATCAAAAATCTATTCCTCACAAAAGAGAGTATCTGATGCTCCTTTCCAAGCTGGAGGTGCCAGCCTTTTAATATGACATCTAAGCAGAGCCTCTTCTGGATTTTTTTCAAGACCAGGTTCCAGGACCTCATCACTAGATCAGATTTACATGGCCCATGGATTTTCAAAGTCTCTGAAGTCAAGAGTACTGCACTGTGACATGATCGACTTTCTAAACAAGTTGGTCCCCCTGCCACACCCCACCACAGTCTTCCACTTTGGCATCTGAATGTTCCAGAAGTTTAGTACAAATAATTATAAGGATTTAAATGATTTCTTTCAAAGACAATTGCCATGTCTTTGCGGTTCAATATCTTAAATCTTCTTTGTATTTCCTTTGCCCTCAACAATGAAGCTATGGCTTCGGAAAACTTAAAACTAACTTTTTACTGGGAAACCATTGAAGATGACTTTTTATTATTTCTTTTGTTGATAGGTTTATGAAGGAGTTAGTTTCTTTTTTAATTATTTGTTCCTTAATCCACCCTGTCTCCATATTTAACACATAAATGTCAAGTGTATTTAGGAGTCTAGTATCTTCCTAGTATCTGCAGTTCTTCTCTCCAGAGGATCTCTTCATTCTGATCTGATTCTGGTGGAGGAAATTCAAGATAGTCTTCAGTAGTTACTCAACCATCTAAACGATTTGGGAACAATACTCCTCTTTTATCACATAGTAGTACTTCTTCAGAGGACATGTGATTCTGCTCATGAGGCCTATGAGGATGGATGTGTGTGTGGTGTGTGGTGTGTATGTGTGTGTGTGTGTGTGTGTGTGTGTGTGTGTGTGTATCTATGGTAACTGGTGTCATGATCGACATGTTGAGCCGCAAATATTCAGCAAAGTCACAGGTGACCTTGATAACATGAGTCTTGCTCTTATGCCCTTCACTGCTTTTTGGAAAAGATTTACTGGTTAATGGGGTTCTCTCTCTCTCTCTCTCTCTCTCTCTCTCTCTCTCTCTCTCTCTCTCTCTCTTTCTCCCTCTCCCGCCATCTGCAATCTGGCTCCTGGCCACTCTGCTATCAGTTTAAGGTTCCTTGGCCTTCTACATTGTGAAACAGTTGCACCTTACAATCCACAGCTCCTTAAGCATCCACTTCCACACTCACCATGGTGTTTCTCATATCCCTGCCATGTTGAATTATACATTCTAAGTTTGAATTATCCACTATATGCTAGGTTTGTCTTGCCTGGACAGCAATGGTAGGGGATTATGCAGCACTTGGGATGTCTCCTGATTTCTAGCGCATTAGTGGACAGAGAAAGTGCAGTGCTCTGAGTTTTGCATTGGGCAATACTTAAAGCCTTTTTTAATTTCACAAGGTAGAAGTACTGGAATCATCTAGATTAAAAATGAAAGTAAATTTTAATTGATTTCATGATGAAGTTTTGTGTGTATCTATGTGGTATGTATATGCACACACTTGTGTTTATGTGCGAGCACCGCACATATCTGTTTGGGCGTGGGGAAGCCAAAAGTGGATATAACATGTGTTTCTTTGTAATTCCACTTGTTTTCTCATTTAATTTTAAACTTGCAACTAGGGAAGGATGTCTGGGCAGCAAGCCACAGGGATAAAAGTCTCTGACTGTACAGCCGTAGTAGCACATGTGTATATTACCACATTCTCAGTCTTTCTGATTTGGGTGTGAGGGATCTGAACTCACGTTATTGTGCTTGCATAGTGAGCGGCATATTGACCATGGCAGCCAAAAGTAAACTCTTAATAGAAGGCTTCCTGAATACAGAAATAAAATTAAGATTTCTCAGCTCAGGTTTCATAAAGTTACGCTCATATATATATGATCAATGTCCTTCAGTAAGCAAACTGCAGGATACAAAACCAAAACCATGACACTGGACTTTTCAAAATAGAAATGGTAGCACATACCTGTACTCTCCATGCTTAGGTGGTAGAAGCAAGAGGATTGAATGCTGGAGGATAAACTTGGCTACAGTAGTGAAACAAACAACACACACTAAAAAATAAACCATCAACAACCAAACAACAACAAAAACACTTACAATCTGGATGAGATGTAATTTCCCATCATGGTCTCATTTTAAAATACTAAGCATCAAGTCCCACATTGACCACACAGAAAAGATATAAATGGGTTACAGACATTATAAGATGTAGTAATGTGATCATAACAAATGTAATCTTTGATTATTTATTTATATATTTACTTTGGTTGTGGGGGGTTTGAAAAGTTTGAGGCAAGATTGATTCTCACTAAACTAGAAACACCGTTTCTAACGTGGGGAATGTGCGGACAGCTGGAGTGGCATGGTTTACTTCCTGCAGGCTGCTGGCTCATGGTGGAAGTGATCTGATTTCCAGTTTGTCCAGTTCTAGCTGTGCAGTCTACTTTCCCAGTGGCACATGGTATCATGCAAGCGCCAACCATAGGTTCATCAGTTGATATCTGCTGCAATGAGCCTCTCAGAGCTGGGCAGTGATAGGTCATGAATAAGGAAATGCTGATGAATTCCATCCTCTATAAATCCCTCCCCTTATGACTTAACTGATTTTCCTCATTGGTTTTCCAAGCAGTAATGTACCTTCAGTATGTAAACTGCACCAGCAGCAGAGTTCTAGTCCGGTATTTCCACTGTTGTTCACACATTTCATCCTTTAGCTTTCTGTACTTCCAAGATAAGATTAAACAAATACCCTTAGAAACATGAGGACTTACATCTGTTTGCAGAAGTTGAAAGACAATTGATCAACTTTTATTCGCCATCAATTGGAAAACTTTCAAATCAGGCAGACCCCTCCATGGCCTAATATAATCTAAATTTAACTAAATAAAAGATACTGAATTTATCTGCAAATACTGGTTCCTAATAACCTTTAACCATGATAAGAAAAAAAAAAACAAGAACTGAGTATAGATCTGGTGAAAGTGAGTATCTGTGATAGGGTTGCAAAGGTCTAAACCCTGTCTCCGATTCCTACATTCTTATCCCATGAGAGAATAGACCAGAAAATGACATCTGGAAGAATCCATTCTATAACTCAGTATCTAAAGATGAAATTGCCTTTGTTTTCGACATTTCCTTTTATGCCCATAGAATCCTTTAAAATATCATGTCTTACGTGAAGACATTTATAATTATTTTCTTCCAATATACTGTCATTCCCTGCTTTCCATGATCCATGGGGAATTTTTCATCTCTGCACTTTAAGATTCCTTTGCCATACTCACTAGAAAAATGTTCTTGAACTTGTTCACAACTCTTTCTAATTTGTCAGATCTTCATCAGTCAGTTCGAAGGAACAGAAAATGTCATCTGCCTCATCTGTCACTGTGTGTTTATGCGAGAGTGTGTGTGTGTATGTTCGTATGTGTGTGTGTATGTGTGTGTGTGTGTGTGTGTGTGAGTGAGTGATAATTTATCTATCCGAATCACTGCCCCTGACATCCCTGAGCCTGGTGCGGGTCTGAATCTTCCCCATCTCCTAATTCATTTCAGTCACTTCCTGAGAGTGCTGGAGCTGAATTTCTCAGGTAGACTCATCTGAAAAGACACCATGCTCTAGTAATTCCATAAGCAATTATCATCCTAATAGCTTGCAAATTCTGGTCTAGATATTCAGTGCTAGTCTGCTGCCAGACAGAGGTCCATTTCCCAGTAAAGCCCTTGACTCCTTCCTTTCAAAAGCCTTCCCAAGGGAAGCTTGTTTGGCTCTTGTAAGAGGCCTGGAAATAGATGGGGTAGCCTGCTTTGACCCGATTTACTGCCCTCCAGATAAATCTTCATGGCTCAGCAGAGCAATAGAAGCACTTGATTCTTTTTGGTTACCAACAAGAATACTTTAGCAAAAAGTGAAACTACTCATTTCTTATTCTTGGAGTATGATGCTAAGTCCACCATGGCTAGCACAACAGAGTCTAATACAATTATTTATTATACTTAGAGTGTTATTTCAGCTATTTTGCATGCTTGCAGATGATGTTATGGACTAGAGGAAATACGTAAGCATAAAAAGTCACTTCTGAGGCGGATAATATAGGTAATAGATACAACGGGATTCTAGAGAAGAAATGGGACAGCAGAAAAAGACACCAAGACCTATACAGTCAGGAGGAACTAAAGGGAAGGTACTGGAAGGCGGGAGAACAACCTGAGTGAGTCAGGATAGGTATGATCTGTGCTTATCACAGGCCATGCCATATGGAAGACTTACAGCAGAGAACCCTAAAGGTCTGTGTATATGCAGTCAGGTCATGGAAGATTTATTATTATTATTATTATTATTATTATTATTATTATTATTATTATTATTATTATATCTATCCTTAATATTTGAAATTGAAATAGAACCACATCATTTCCTTCTTTTCTTCTTTCAGCCCTCTCTAGTTACCTTTCTTCAAATTCTTCCAATGTTCCACCCACTCTTAAGTTGGTAGCCTCTTTTTCTTCATTATTGTTATATAGATACATACACATATTTCGGTGTGTATGTTTATGCACAGACACCTATGCATAACCACAATTTGCAGGGTTCATTTTTGTTGTTTGTGTATATATGGTTTCATGGATGATCACTTTGCATTGAATAACCAATTAAGGGACTCATTCCTAGGAGAGGCTAGTTTGCCTTCTTCCAACAGTCATTTGTTGCCTATAGCTCTTTTTCCAGTGGTTAGATCCTGAAATTATTTTTCTTCTTCCACATTGACATATTTTTTGATATTGCTATTGGGATGGAGTTCTTGTTTATGCAGTCGTTTCTAAAGGAAAAAGTTTTATAGCTGACTTCCTAGTATTTTGGCTCTAATAATCTTCCCATCTTCTCTTCCGTGATACTCCCTGAGTTATAGATGTGATGTAGAAGTATCTATCTGGATGAACTCCCTATGATTAATCAATCTCTGTAGTGTATCCAGTTGTGGTTTTCTGTGAAGTTCTCTATTTGCTGTAAAGAGAGGCTTTTTGGTTAGGTGTTACACTTATCTGTGGGTATAAGATTTAAAATTAAGTAAGGGATTATGCTGGTCTGGCAAAGTGGTGGCAGTAGATTCTTTCCTAAGATGCATGACCTCCCTGGCTCTTGGAAGCTAGCTAGGTTTACAGTATCAGGCATGATTTCTTTCCTCTTGCTTGGGTTTTAAGCATATCTAGAGTGTAAATGGTTACCAGTGACATTTGAGTGTCGTTCATTACAGCTTTATGTGTAAGATTTTTAAATTGCACTGTGAAGTTCCACTTTAAGCAGAAGAAAATGAAATTCATAGCCATGCAAGACCCTTTTCCTGAGATTATGATCTTCTTGGTATGAAAGTCTCAATTATTAGATGGTTTGGTTTTATTGGCCCAGCAAAGAGTTCTCATGCCCATACAACCCATCAGTTCTGTGGCTCAAACAACAGGAATGTAATTCCACAGCTCTGAGAACTGGAAGGCTGTAATAAAGAAGCTGATGGGGTTAGGTTGCTCTGAAACCTCTCCCCTTGGTATGCAGCTGATGACATCTGGCTGTGTCAAACAAGGACCCCTTCTTCATCACTATCTCCATCTGTGTTTGTTTCAGGTTTTCCCAGGATATCAGGTATACTAGATGGTGCCATAGCCTCATTCTAGCAAAATTACCTGTGTAAGAGTTATTGCCTAAACACAGAGACAGCCCAAATGTTGATATTTAGAATTTTAACTGAGATTTTGTGAAGCGGGGAGTTAAAATTAAATTAAATTAGTCCACAAAAATAGGACTAATAGTCTGTGGTAGAACAGGCTTCAAATCTATGTAAGAGTGAATGTTTTGGAGGCTTACCTGATAGTTTTCCCATTGCACTCAGCGCTTCTGAGCATGAGGTCACTCAGAACTAATGCCAAGGCTTAGTACTCTGTGCTTCTAAATGCCCCCACTTGCTTCCCTGGCACTTTCCAAACAAAAGGGAAGTACAAGCAAGTGCCTATCTTTTCCACAGTATGCGAGTTGCACATAGCATTTCCCTTAGGGGTTTATGTGTACTTCGTCTTAACCGAATTTCTCTTGAGAACAGTGGAAACAAAAGCGTGAGATCTGGATTTGATCTGTGTCCCACGGATGACTCTAGAACAAAAACATGATGCTAGATGAAAATACTTGGAAAAAATGCACAATGAGGAACACCAATACCTTTCTCAGCAGCTTACGGGTAAAATGAGGTCACATTAATATTAATGATAAATTTTTCCCTGGCATACAGCCACACCTGTAGAGCTGTGAATTCTTATACCCTCTTCTCTCCCCAGTCCGGATGACACTTCAAGGTCTTTGAAAATCTCTCAGTTAATTTTGGACAGTTCCAGAATGAGTCTCACCCTGTTTTTCTTCAGAAAAAAAAAAGTACATCTGTCCTTTCTTTCTAAGGTTCCAATAGAAGGTCACTGGCTTGAGCAATTGGAGGCATTATTTCTTGACCACCACAGCAGAAGAATTTCTTGGGACAGGTCTGCTTCCAGGCTACCCTGCCTTCCACTGGCCGGTCCCTTCCATGCTTGACCAGGCTGTGCCTTGACACCAAGAAAGAATGTCCTCTCTCCTGATCAGTCTATCTTTGCTCAGGACACATACTGGAAGGCAGAGCTACTGTTCTCTAGGGTCCCATTCAGCTCTTACAAAAGTGGCCTCAGAAAGTCAAGGAATCAATGCACTCTACTCTGCCCCCTTTCAGACTTAGTACTCAGATCTTCAATTAGAACAATTCATGGAAATAGATGGCTACATAAAAGAGTATAAATGCTAATCAGGAGGCTGTGCCCTTGGATAACCAAAGGTTGTTATTGCCTACCTGATAGTCACTGCAACATTTTACAGAGGAAAAATGCATTCTTGCAATATGCAAAGATGTGACAGGAATTTTTATATCACTGGCATTGCCATTTAGACATTACTTATTTAACTCCTCACCAACTGCCTTATGTCAGAATAAGGCATTCAACAGTTATTCGAGGGCGGTGGTGGCTCACACCTTTAATCCCAGTGCTCAGGAGGTAGAGGCAAGTGAATCTAAGTCTGGTCTACCAGAGATAGTTCAAGGACAGGCTCCAAAGCTACAGAGAAACTCTGAGTAAAAAAAAAAAAATCAGTATTTATTCCAAACAATTTCCTAAAATTAAAATAAATTTATCATCAGGTAATTTGAGCATTTACTATGTACAAAGTGCTGTGTATAAAAGAGATGAATGGCATTTGGGTAAGAAAATCTTCATCTATTTGAAATAAATATTGTTTTCCCTAAATAATCAGCAGTCACTGATATGATATTTCTTTTTTAAACGACATTTTCTCATTTTACATGCCAATCCCAGTTCCCACTCCCTCCTCTTCTACTTCTCCCTTAATCTTCCCCAAACCCTATCCCCAGTCCACTCCTCAGAGAGGGTAAGGCTTCCCATGGAGAGTCAACAAAGCCTGGCACTCCACTTTGAGGCAGGACCAAGCCCACCCCCTATATCTGTGTTCTGTAGGGTATTCCTCCACAGAGAATGGTCTCCAAAAAGTCAGTTCAAGCACTAGGGAGGAATCTTGGTCCCACTGCCAGTGACTCCACAGAATGCTGAACACTGTCTCCCATGTTCAGAGGGCCTAGTTTTGTCCTATGCAGGTTTTCTCACTGTTGATCCACAGTCAGCAAGCTCCCACTAGCTCAGGTAAACTGTTTCTGTGGTTTTCCCCATCTTGGTCTTGATCCCTTTGCTCATATTATCACTCCTCCCTCTCTTTGTTCTCCAGAAGCTCTGACCAGTGCTTAGTTGTGGATCTCTGCATCTACTTCCACCAGGTGCTGGATAAAGGATCTATGATGCCAATTAAGGTAGTCATCAATCTGATTACAGGGAAGGCCAGTTCAGGCATCCCCTTCACTATTGCTTAGGGACTTATCTGGGGTCATCCTTGTGGATTCCTGGGAAATTCCCTAGTGCCAGGTTTCTCACTGTCCCTGTAATGGTGCCCTCAATCAAGATATCTCTTTCTTTATGCTCTCCTTCTCTCTCTCTCTCTCTCTCTCTCTCTCTCTCTCTCTCTCTCTTTCTCTCATCTTGACCATCCTGTTCCCTCATGGTCTCCTCTCTCTTCCCCTTCTCTCTTTCCCCTCCCTTTTCACCCTCCTTCTTCTCCCTGACCATGCCCCCAATTTTCTCAGGAGATCTTATCTATTCCTCCTTCCCAGGTGAATCTATGCATGTCTCTCTTAGGGTTCTCCTTGTTTGATGTGGGAGTGTCATATATCAATCTGTTGATTTCATTGGTTAAGTTATAATAAACCAGCTGCTTGGCCTCATGGCTTGGAACATAGATGGGAGGAGTAAACAGAATAGAATTCTGGGCGGAAGAGGAAGTGAGGTCAGACTCTGCTCTGCTCCGGGAGAGACCCGACAGCTCTGCTGGAGCAGAGACGCCATGCTCAACTCTCCCAGGATGGACAGAGGCTAGAATCTTCCCAGTAAGCGCACCTTGGGGTGCTTACACAGATCATTAGAAATGGGCTAGTCCAGATGCGAGAATTAGCCTATAAGGGCTAGAGTTCAGGGGCCAAGCAGTTCTTAAATGAATACACTTTGTGTGTTGTTATTTCGGGCATGAGCTAGCCAAGCGGCCGGGGTGTTGGGGACGCAGCCCCGCCGCTCCTTATTTCAACACTTGTTACTTAGTTTCTCTGGGGTCATGGACTATAGGCTGATTTTCCTTTGCTTTACATCTAATACCCACTTATGAGTGCGTAGAAACTGTCTTTCTGAGTTTGGGTTACCTCACTCAGGATTTTTTTTTCTTTTCTAGTTCCATCCATTTGCCTGCAAATTTCAAGATGTCATTTTTTTTCATTTTTTTTGTTTTTCCCACTGAGTAGTGCTCCATTGTGTGAATTACCACCTTTTTATCCATTTTTCAGTTGAGGGGCATCTGGGTAGTTTTCATGTGGTGGCTAGTATGAATAATGCTGCTATGAACACAGCTGAGCAAATGTCTTTGTGGCATGAGTGTGCATCCTTTGGGTATATGCTCAAGACTGTTATTGCTGGGCCTTGAGGAAAATTGTTTCCCAATTTTCTGAGAAACCACCATGTTGATTTCCATAGTTGTTGCACAAGTTTGTACTCCCACCAGGAACAGAGGAATGTTCCCCTTACTCTGCATCCTCTCCAGCACAAACTATCATCAGCATATTTTGATCTTAGCCACTGGTGTAAGATGGTATCTCACAGTTGTTTTGATTTCCATTTCCCTGATGGCTAAGGATGTTGAGCAATTCCTTAAGTATCTTTTGGCCATTTGAGATTCTTCTGTTGAAAATTCTGTTTAGTTCTGTACCTCATTTTTAATTGGTTTATATGGAATTTTGATGTCTAATTTCTTGAGTTATTTGTATACTTTGGAGATCTGTCCTCTGTTTAATGTGGGGTTGGTGAAGATCTCTTCCCATTCTGTAGGCTGCCTTTCTGTCTTAGTGACAGTGTCCTTTGCTTTACAGAAGCTTCTCAGTTTCAGGAGGTCCCATTTATTCATTGTTGCTTTTAGTGTCTGTGCTACTGGTGTTATATTTAGGAAATGAGTTCCTGTGTCCATGCTTTGAAAGCTACTTCTCATTTTCTCTTCTATAAGATTCAGTGTGGTCAAATTTATATTTTGGTCTTTGATCCATTTGAACTTGAGTTTTGTGCATGGCATTAGATATGGATCTATTTTCATTCTTTCAAATGTTAACATCCAGTTATGCCAGCACCATTTGTTGAAGATGCTTTCTTTGTTCCATTGTATAATTTTATCTTCTATGTCAAAAATCAAATGTTCATAGGTATGTGGATTAATATCTGGGTCTTCAATTAGATTCCATTGGTCAACCTCTCTTTTTTTATCCCAATACCAAGCTGTTTTCATTACTGTAGTTCTGTAATAGAGCTTGATGTCAGCGATGGTGATGCCACCAGAAAGAAGTTCCTTTATTGTACAGGATTGTTTCGGCTATCCTGTTTTTTTGTTTTGTTTTGTTTTGTTTTGTTTTGTTTTTTCCATATGAAATTGATTACTGTTCTTCTAAGATCTTTTAAGAATTGTGTTGGGATTTTGATGGGGATTGCATTGAATCTATAGATTGCTTTTGGTAGGATTGCCGTTTTCATTATCTTGATCCTACCGATCCAAGAAATGCTATAGTTTAGAATGCTATAGTTTTTTATCTTTCCTTGATTTCTCTAAATGATGAAGAGGCATTTCTATAGCAGGGTGGTATTTATGGTGGAGCTTGTGCTATGTGTCAATGTAAAATATTCAACTGTAGCTGCACAGAGCATAAAGCTCAGGTACAAGTGCTGTGAGGCAATTGCATGTTGCCTAGTATGTGCTATGATATTAACTCCAAAACAGTCAAAAGTCACCATCAACCACTTGAAAATTAGAAAGAAATTGTTGTGCCCAGATCATGAAGACCCCAAGAAGATCACCAACAACCCAGACTCACCAAAATACAAAAGCAAGGTTTATTTGCACAATTCAAGCCAAGGCAGGGACCTCATCTTGTACACCAATGTAGCGGGGGACAGATGAGGTGCCCCACCATTCTTAGCAGGGTTTATAAAGGCAAAAACCCACAAATCTACAGTTATGGGCATAAGGGATATGGAAAACTTTCTGATTGGCTCCAGTCTATGGAACCTCCCACTTTGCTGATATCTATCTTGAGCAGCTGGGTTACACCCTCCTGATTGGTTGCCCCTAGGCTGAGGCCCCTTTTTGGTTTGGTCACAGTCCCAGATGGCTGTAATTTCTGTTTCCTCAAACCGAATCTCACTCTTCTGGGAAACAGAAACTTAAATGCCTTGGGGCCTACCACAAAATGGAGCTGAGTTTTTCCCTTGAAAATGGCTTAAAAATTCTAACAATTTAGATATATAATTAGTAAATTTCAATGATCTTTCAAAGAAGCAAAGAAAGAGAGGAGCAGTCATAATAATAAGTTCTAAAAATAAAAAGCATTGCCCAAACGTTTCACCAGTTGAATATGTGTTGTGGATGCTGTCCTCAAAATTATGTTAGGTAATTGCTTTTGACAAAGTCTTGAAAGCAATTCATCTGAATTCTTAAAAAAAAAAAAAAAAAAAACTATGCTTAGTTACATGGGAATATTTTTAAATGAAGAAGAAGAAAGAAGACAGAAAAGGGAGAAAAGAGAATAAGGGGAATGGAAAAGTAGAAAAAGGAGCCTGTTCCTAGGATAAAAAATTAAAAATAAAACATACACTCAAAATTACAAAGTCTATTCAGACTTTATGCTATTCTAGAGGTTGAGGAAAGAGAATTGCTACAAGTTTAAAGCCAGCCAGAGCAACATGGTGAGTACTAGACCAGTCTGAGCTACCAAGTAAGAGTAATTCAAAACTCAAATGAAGAGACATCAAGATGATTCAGCAAACATAAGCACTTGCTATGCAAGTCTGGATGCCTGAACTTCAATGCCAAATACAAGCAAGGATAGACCTGAATCCCAAAGATGTCCTCTGACTTCCAACAGGTGCCATGACAAGAATGTCATGCACATACACAATGCTATCACCACCACCAACACCATAATTGTCATAGTACATAAAAATTTAAATGAATAGATATATCTGCACACATTTATAAAACTCATTTTGCTACTAGAAAAAATGTAGGAAAAACTGTGGAGAATTAATTGAAGCTGTCTTTGCATTTATCATTAACCATGCACATTTAAGAAAAATATATTCATTCTATCTCATCAAAATTCAAAACTTTCCTTCAAAAGATACAATTAAGAAAATGAAAAGACAAACTGGAACAAAGCTCTTTCACAAATTTGGAGAAAATATTTGAACGTATTTAATAAAGGGTTTGAATTCTAACTCACATAAAAAGGCAATATGAAATTGGGAAGGTAACTTATGGGCTATCTAGATGGAGCTGGAGAGGTATATGGAAATGGATGTTATCAAAAATACATTGTATTCATTACTGAAATTCTCAAAGAATAAAAAGTACAAAAACAACTTTCAAAATTCATTAGCAAAATTATAACAAACAGAAAAGACAAGTGATTCAATAAATATTAACACCAAGTAAAACAAAAGATTAATTACACAGAACAAATGACTCAGTGGTTAAGAGCACTTAATGGTCTTACAGAGGACATGAGTATGACTTCCAGTACCCATGTCCAGTGGTTCATGAACACATGTAAACTTCTACCCTAGGGAATACAACATTCATGTATATATGCAGAGAAGTGCACATGTACACAAACACACACTCACAATAGAAGAAAGTAAAATAAATATGTAAAAATTAAAAGGTGTACCAACAGCAAAAACAACCACAGAAGAGTTTCAGTGACACCAGTCATTAACAAATACAAATTGAAACAATAATGAAATATCATTAAACCCTGGTAGAAACCATTCCAAGCAGCAACAATGGTGGGAAAGGAGATAATTTGCAATTGTTTATACTTCCAAAAAGATACAAACTTTTATCTGTTTTCTAAACAGTGAGATATGCACTATCTTACCTCCTCCTTCTGTATCTCGGTTCTTACCTCCAAGGAAAATGAGCAGAAGCGTGTGTGGAAACATTTGCACATGAGTGCTCACCATGGTTTAATTTGCGATAACCAACATCTGGAAATGACTCAAATCCACATGGACAGGGCAGTGTGTAAACAAGTTCTGCATATAGACTTGCTCTTCAATAAAAGGAACAAATCATTTGCATCCACCATGCTGAAGCTCGAGATAATTAGAGTGAGAGACACATACAAGAGTACACATTATGTACCTCACTTATAAAAATTCTAGAAAATACAAACTAATCAATAAAGACTAACAGCAGATTAGTGGTTGCCTGGTAACATGAGAGGTACTCAAGACTGTGAGAAACAGTCCATAGAGGATATGGAGAAACATGAAGAATGATGAACACTTTCCTGATCTTGATGGGGGGGGGGGGCTCACTCATTGAAAAATCTTATCATATTGAACACTTCCTATACATGCATCTGACCTTGTGCTGATTATATCCTAGTTGAAAAGGTTCAAAAAGGAAAAGGGATACTCATAGGAATACTGCCCATGTAAACAAAATTCTATGCACTGGAAATAGCAATTAACAGCACATAAGTTATTAACCAGTTAGCATACACCAATAAAAATGAAAAACTAACTAAAAGAATGTTGATGGAACTTTGTGACACACTTGTTAAATATCAGATCATAGAAAGGTATACAATATTGTTACCATTGTAGAAATCAAAGTAGAGGCAATTATATAGCATTTTCAGGAATATCCTTAACAACCATCAGTCATCGAGAACAAAGGTGAAGTAACTACAGCATCCAGATTCACAGCTGTGGGATGAAAGAAAGAAAGGCACACTGTAACAGTGCTTTCTCATCGGAACTGCCAGCCTACAAATAATGACATATGGGCAATATTAATTATGAAATCCTGGCCCTAGCTTAGGCTTTTTTTTCCCAACTAGCTCTTATAACTTAATTAACCTGTCCCTACTAAGCTACATTCTGCCATGTGACTCAGTTCTGTACCATAGTATGTCCACTTCTTCAGACTCTCACTCTTTTCCTGACTCTCTTCTACCCAGCACTCTCTCTCTTCCCAGAAGTCCCATCTATTCTCTCCTGCCTAGCTATTGATCATTCAGCTCTTTATTAAACCAATCACAGAGATACATCTTCAAACAGTGTAAACAAATATTCCACTGTAGTAGGGGGGGGGGGCTGTCTGTTTGTCCCGGCCACCCAGAATCGAAGTAATCACACAGAAACTGTTTTAATCAAATCATTGCTTGACCCATTAGCTTTAGCTTCTTATTGGCTAACTCTTACATATTAATTTAGTCCATTTCTATTAATTTGTGTATTGCCACATGGCAGTGGCTTACTGGGTAAGGTTCCCGCGTCAATCTCCAGAGGGGGCTACATGGCTTCTCCCTGACTCTGCCCTTCTTTCTCCCAGTATTCAGTTTAGTTTTTCCTGCCTAGCTAAGTTTCTGCCCTCCTATAGGTCCAAAGAAGTTTCTTTATTCATTAACGGTAATCACATCATGCAGAGGAGACTCCCACATCATTCCACAATAGCAAACAGTTTTCAAAATATAATTGTGATGTTTTACTTCCTAACTAGGTGGTGGCCAACATGATATTCCTAACTAGTTTCACCATTCATTGTGGTGTAGTTTGGCAAATATTCATTTCTGAACTAATCAAAGATTGACGAAAGATTTTAAGTCAGAGCAGGTACTTCTACAAGGCTGAGACTATCAGATGGATAACAAAAGCATGGCTCTGTATGTACCATCTAGAAATTGTACCCAGAATATAAAATTTAGAGGTTGGAAGTAGCAAGATCGAGAAGCTGCTGTGTCTACCTCTTATCTGTGAGACTAGACTTCAAGATAGTAAGGATCATTAACAATGTGATGTAGAACTTATGCCTCACACTGTTAGCTGAGCTAAAACCCATGGCTGACTTGGTCATACGCCCTGTGGAAGAACCCAACAGTTATTTGGATAAATGAAAACAGTATTAAACTGACTCCTAATGATTTAGCTTTATACATGTAGATTAGTGTATCTTTCAGCCCTCATCACAGAAACTTATGTCAGCAGTACATAGTGATTATTATGGAGACCCACTACTGTTCAACATACAGAGTACAAGAGAGTTCAGTTCTAAATAGGGCTTCTCCACCAAAGGCTCAAGAATCAAGAAAGAGTGGTTAGAAGATTTTAAGAGTCAGGGGAAAAGGCATTTGCAGCAAATGGTGCTTTCCAGATGAAATGGAAGTGTGTGGGAACTGATTTAAGTATATTATATGCATATATGAAATACTCAAACAATGAAAAATGAGATAAAATTAACTTTAAAATTAACATTCTACAATATTCAAGTAATTTATGTAACAAAAAACTGGGGAACATATGAAGAACTACCTGCAGACTAGGGTAAACTTCTTGTATGCTGGTGTATATCTGATGAATCATGTTTATTTTTTATCTCTCAAAGTAAGAATGAAGAACACAACCCTCTTTGTCTATTGTGTGAGTCCATCATTCCAGTCCTGATCTCACTCCCTCAAGATTCTCTTGATTTCTCTTAACATAGATAAACTTATTTTTAAAGAAAGAATGAATAATTTTGAAAGCACAACAGTAAAAATGAAATATGCATAATTATCAATAAAGCAATCAATGTTGCAACCATCAGCATTTAATTATTCATTATAATCTCATATTATTTGCCCAAATCTAAAGCAAGCTGCAGAATACACATTCTATTCTATTCTGTCTATAACTCGCTCTTTTGCTTGAATATTTTTCTCTCTATCTGATTCTATGTTTGCATTTAAATCAGGAATACAAATATTGATCTTACAAATAAATTGATACAAGGTTAAATCTATGTATGATCAGAAAAATCGAAATCATTTTTCTTTCCAGACGAAAGTATTAAAATGAATTACCATGCTGGCTAAGTGGAGACATTATGGCGACATGAGTAATAGTCCACATTGTGCAAAAGCCTGAAGTGTTTGATGATTACTCAATGGCAAGAGTGTCAGAAATAGGGCTTAGGGACAGATTTCATCTTCTAAAATGATTTCTGCTGAGGCAGGGAAGCTGCCACCTTGCTGATTGTGGAAGAATAAACAAAACAAAATAACTCAGGCAACTGATGGAGGCCAGGGAGCAGGGCAGATGCCCAGCCTCACAAGTTGTTGTCCATCCCGACTTACCTGTTAGTTTACTGGGGGAGTTATAACATGGAGGGGTATGCATGCACACTTCTTTTCTCCAACTCACACTTCAATTGTTCCAACTTGGAAAACGTTTCCTAGCTCTAACTCCCTCAGGAAAGATTTTTGGACCCACATAAACTAGGTTTTGACATAGAGGAGCCATGGTTCTCTTCATGTATCTTTCAAGTTGGCTGCTACCACCGTAACAATCAGAAAGGCTATGTGTTATGGAGGGTGGCTAGTAAGAGCCAGTGATATTAATGGCATTAAGCACTGTCTCTGGCATAAGAATACATTTGTTTGCATTGTATATAGCCTTGTAGGTATATATTAGCCTTGTATTATATGTACTATATGTATGAATGTCTGATATCGGAGGTGTGATTTTTCATAAACTACACCTTCAAATCTACCACCTTGTGTTAGTGTACCACACACACTCATATATACAAAGATACTTTAGTAATACCTGTATTCACACCATTATCACCTGAAAAAAATACTAATTCATCAAATAAACACACATTGGTTGTATGTGATACAACAACCCAATAATTGCTATGGAAATTTATGGTGATGATGCAATCATGGACTTTTCCTTGAGAAACTGACTACCTGGAGTCAGAAACAACCCAAAGACTCAAAGGTTTATTTACATATCCAAGTGGTAGATGCCACGCGTGGGTTTCAGGGAACCTGAAAGTGAGAGACTAACTCTGGAGTTGCGGTGTATGGAGGAGATTTGAGGAATTCAAGGTAGAGCAGGTAGCTTTCCAGATTGTCAGATGAGTTGGCCAAAGTTCAAAGGAAGCAGCTTGTGGATTCATTGCACTGAAGCAGATTACATGTAGAGAACTTCAGAAAAAGACAATGAGAAGCAATGGTGTCAAATGTACTTGTCTAGTGTGATTATGTCCTCAGTAACAGAGAAAAGGAACTTGCCTTTTGTCAGACACCTGTTCTTACCTCGAGAAGATGGAGGGTGTTGGTTTGTTTTACCATTAACTAGGACAAGGAATACACAGATGGATCCTGCGGGACACTGCCAGCCATCAGCCTTCAAGAGCTGGCCATTGCCATTACATGGCTGCAGTGAGCAGCATCTGTGCTGGGGATAGGAAGGCTCCAAGAAAGACGGGGAAATGGCTGCAAATGAGGCTTGTGTGGAGAGGAAGGCAGACCCCTGCAGGTCTTCAGGATGTGTGAAATTGCTTCCTCTAGTAATCATAAAATTATTCTTCAATTAGCTGAGGAGTGAGGGGAGGAGAGGAGAGGTCTGTGGAATGGTTGAGATTCATCTACGCCATCAGAAGAAAAGAAACCAGTTTCCTGCCCTTCATAATTACAACAGCTCACTTGAAATGTGCCAAGCTCCAGAAGCTATTGTTGTCTTTGAAGTTAATTTTTCTTGTCACAAATAATGCCAGTGCTCTAAATCACTTGTGAGCCATCACCTAGGCATTTCTGTAATAGGCATCAATCCAACCCTGTGATGCTGCAGGAACAGGGACTAAACCCCATCCTGGCTTTCACTAGCTAAATGAACATGGCAAAGGCATTGTTGTGGTCATAGCCCAGAAGATTTTCAAGTTTAACATGGAGAGACAAAGAGTATCTACAAAATGGGGTTGTGAAAGATAACATACATAGAAGCATTGGACACGCATAAGTACCCAGAAAGCTCCTGTGTGTGTGCACATGTGTACATGTATGGGTGAACATATGATTATGTATGCATGCACTTGTTGGGTTGTACATGCTCATGTTGGGTTTTATGTATACATGATTAAGCAGTAGTCAAGACAGAATTCAAGTTATGTTACTGCAGAACAATTATTACTTTCACATTTCCCTTTATTATTGAGCCATATTTGCAGAACCCAGCACAATTCCGAACACAGTGCTCTGTAACATATCTAATACTAAAACAGACTGAACTGTGGATAAAGGTAAGGATAAATGAGTCACACCTTCCCCTTGTCTGACTTCCTTAGTTTCTCAGTCTATCATAGAAAAGAGAGGCATACACACAGTTAACAGTAAGAATCCCAGGTTCTTAGGGAGGCCTTAAAATAGAGCTGTAGATTTAAATTACACTGCAAGGTGACCAAATGGCTCATCTGTTCTAGCTACGTGTTCTAGACCAGGTGTGCACAACGTAGGCCCCAGACATTCCTGGATATCTGTGAACGCTCCCAACCACAGTTGTAGATGGCAAGTCACATCGCAATAACATAAGATGGGGTGTTCCTCTTAGACGCTTAAGAGAGTCCATACTCAGTCTCCGTTGCTGCTAATACAATATTTTAACCACTCCACACTTGGCATCTTGAAAGTCAGAACTCACTGAACTAAAATCAGAATACGGGCAAGGTCACTTCCCTTTCGGAAAGAATTTGTACTTAGCCACTCCAGACATGTAAAGTTCTCCAGCTTCCTGGCCTGATGGTCATCTTCTATCCCTAAGAGAAATATTTATGTTGACCAGAACTCTTTTTCTACCACCAAGCTTCTTCTGCCTCTCCTGCTTGCTTCACCTATTGAGGGTAGCCTTGTGATTGTAATATGTCTACCAAATGAACTCAGAATGATGTCATTGTGAGATTCTTAACTCCTTTCATCTAAAAATGCAGTCCATTTTTCTATGAAAGATAACCTTACACAGGTTAGCTAGCTTTCAAATACTAAGACTTAACAAAAATCCGTTAGCTGAAACCATATGTGAACGTCTCTGAATACCATTATTCTACCTACCACACAGTGATCCATTTTCTTTCCTAGAGCATGCCTTTTAACTGACTAGGTCAGCATTGCCCCTAAACTTTAGAAATGCATCATGCTTTGAAATATTCCTTCCACAGGCAAAGATATTTCCCTAGTGAAGTGAATGTAAGAGTTGCTCAAAAGAGGGAAAGGATTAGTCCTGCAGACATGCATGCATGTGCACGCAGCCTCTGTCGTCTGTGCCTCCTTTGGACAGCTGCCCACAAAGGCTCTTGCATTTGGGCACACATTGAGTGATCTGAAGGGTCTAGTCTGAGAATATAAGCCCTGAAAGAACAGATATTAAAGTGACCTTCCTTGTTTCCTGAGAATCGTCCCTTCCATTCAGCTCTTGGGCTTAACACACATAGGCTGTGTAATAAATGAGACGTTTTATGTCTCATTTAAATATATTCCTACAGCCAAAACCAAAGAAAAATAACACCAAATAAAAACTCTTATTATCTTCTTTTACCTACTAAAATCCAATTCTGAGAATATTCAGAAATGCTATACAGAGCCCAATCTCATGTTCATTAATGTAATTGGACATTAGCTCTGTAGCAACATTTTCCTCCTCAGGAGTGAGAATGACCCTCTTCCATGTTGTCATGAGTAACAGCACCAGGATGCCAGGGCTGGATGTGACCAAACTATAACTGTGATCTTGGTTCCTTAGGCAACAAGGTGATTTTTATTTACAATGACATGATGATCTTTGCTTTTTCTCCTCGGACAGTCCACACAGCTCTATCTCCAAGCCACAGCACAACCAGGCTGCCCTTTCTGCCCTACTCTCCCTTAATGGTGTCAGAATTTATCTTTCCATGATGGGGATGTTCCATCTCTCTTGCCTCAAGGAAGTTTCCTTGTCCTCTCCGATCCTGTGATGGGGAGCAGTTTGAACTTTTCTCAGAAGTTCCAAACAGATTTTTCAGCATTACAATCATGACGGGCTCGACTGCAGCTAAAATGATCAATGTGTAAAGAAGCCTGACAACCAGAGCCCAGCGGTTCTTAACTACGCAGCCTTTCAGCAGGAATTTTTCAGGTGAACCTATAGAAGAAGCACCCTGACTCAAAGGCAGCCTTAGTTAGGGAGCTTCCAACAGCATGGTTGAAAAATTATAATCAAGTGTAATTATGTAAATGAAAGTTAAATTTTATGTAATCAAAATATCTAATTTTTTTCATCACTAAAATACTCATGTCATTATTACAATGTTTTTGAAATTGTGATTAGTTTTACACAATGGCTGGGGAAGGTGCTCTGGAGTTGATTCTTGAGACACAAGGCCACAGCAAGAAAAACTGGGCTTAAGGGAACCTGAGCTCAGAACGACTGTAAGTTAAGCCATCTTTGGTGAGTCACTAGCTTGAAAGTTATTAGCTCAGTTCTCATGCAACTTCTGTCTAATTCTGATATACTGGGAAGAATGAACTACCTGGTACCTTTCACCCTTTATTAATATTTTTTGTAGGTTGTTGTTCACTTTTAACAAAGAAGGCATTTTGAAACAGCACCCACACTTAGTGTCGTCAGGCCCTGTATTCATTTATTTTCACTACCTATCTGTAGAAGAGAAAAATAGGCGGGACGGGCAGAACTGTGTCTTTATTCATGGGGAGAAGAATTCGGAGACTCTAAATCTTTGAAGGAAATGAGAAGAGTGTGTTACTGTTGCCTGTTTACTAAGAAAATTCTTTCACGCTCCAAGGTGAAATGACTAGATGACCTTAATATCCTAACGATAAGTTTTATTCTAAAGGTTCTTTCATTATATTGCCTCCATTTTCCAAACAGCCACTGAATTCTCCAGTCACTGCTTTTTCCCCTCTCATTTTTTTTCTTAAAATTAAATAAGAAAATTTCTCTTGTGTATCAGTTAATATAGAGACTCATAACTGGTAAAAATGAATGCTGAGTGCTTAGCCCTAAATGGCACATTTGTATCCATCCACCACCAAAGGTTCAGAGAAAATCATGGAAGAGGAAGCTAACAGAATGTCAGAGCCAGAGCCTGGGAGGGGTGTTGCAAAATGGTGTCTTCTGAACATGACACGGCTGTTGCCCTCATGAACTCACTGCATCTGTGGTTACTTGCAGCTAACGTTCAAGCCAATGAAATGATAATATTCCAGCAGACATAACTTATAGGAGTGAGATATAAAAAGAAAAAGGAAAAATAAGCAGAAGACGTTAGAAAAGGGACATGTGGAAGTCTCACAGGGAGCTAGAAAAGAGAGCAGGAAGGACTTAGGATCAAGATGTGTTGTTTGCATGCATGAATTTATTGATGAATAAATAAAAGATATTTTTTTAAAAGAATAGATAAAAGATCACAAATTCTTGGAAATAATGAATAAAAGAAAAGTTAGTCAATCTTTATTATCTTTGGAGAATTTTCATTCCAGGAGAGTTGAATGTGTCCCAAAGTCCCTACGTTTGAATGTTCATACTGGTTTGTCATCCATTCCTCAAGTACGGTACATTTTGGCACAAGACCATGAGCTTTTTCATCCTTTCACTCTATAACCTCAAGCTAGAGAAACCAAGTTTTCTGTGATTAGGAAGACAAATACTGTACAAGTTGATTTCATCCCATAGTTATAAAAATCCTATTTTCAATTAAATTACGAGGACACTGAAAGCAGAAAGCATACTTTTATAATAGAAGGAACAGGAATTAAGTGTCATTTGGAGGATAGTGGTAGGTAGGACTTCGTGAATCTTGTTCTCAGTTTGTGATAGCTGAACCAGACACATCCTATGAAACCTTAGAAGCATAGCTTCAGTACTATACCAGAAATTCCTGGGATGTGCTCCCTGTCTGGGTTCAGGTACCTTCTCTTTGACTCTCCTGCACATTGATGTTTGCAAAGATAAACCAGGCTCTCATCTTAGCTATCACAGGTTGCCTCATCCTGCTCAATCTAACATGTTGAAACTATGTGACTGAAATGGAAACAAGCCATTAGCTATCTGTAGTTGTGGGCATAATTCCACTCATTGTGGTGATGGAGGTCTATTGAGCACACAGTAGTTGCTACCTCCTAGGTCCTGAAGCTAGTACAATGTCCGTGGCAGACATCCATGATATTCTAAAGATGTTTATTGATTTGTATAAATCAAAACATGATTGACATTAGCATATTACTATAAGTTACCATTTACTGACTTCTCTCATCAAATATGACTAAAAAAACACCATATGGGACACCCTGGAGTGACTCAGCTGACATTCCTGGAGTAGTAGGTACAGTTTCTTCAGCTTTTCAACCTGAAACTTTCTGCAAGGAAAGCATCCTGAATAAAGACAACAGATGTGCTCTTCTTTGAAAGACTCTGGATTCTCCCCACCCACCTTTCTTGGAGCTGGATCAGGCCTTTATTGCTCTCTTTCCCTGTCTTAATTTTGCCTCTGTTATTTTGAATTACAGATAATACCAATTCTGCCAGCGACCCGTTGCTTAGCTGTGGTTTGGGTCAATGGCCCTGAAGACTTGATACAATTGCTCAAAGAAAATGCCCTGGGAATTTTTACCTTTAAAGTTTTCTGTAGATTTATGTGGAGGACAATCATTACTGAAGGTGTGAGAAAAAAGAAAGAATTATTCTACTAAATACATCAGCCAGATTCTTGACGGTTAATTACTGCTTTTCAGAAATCATCCGCAACCTGTCACGGGCTCACTGATGGGCAGTGATTTCCTCTCATTCACTGTACACACCTGCAAGCAATTGCCTTCTGCTGCTTACCTGTGATTCAGGTGTGAGCAAGAGTTGGTAATAACATTTAAAGTTATGCAAATGCATGGGAAGGAAAAAGCACGGAATGCTAAAGATACCTGAGAGTCTAGCTTTAAAATCCAAGTCAGTAAGTCAATAGGAAATGTTGAAATACTTCCCTTCTACCCCCTCCATGTTAGACAGTCAACAGTCGTAGTCCTACTTGCTGCTTGTGTGCCCTGTAAACTCAGAGTTTAGACATAGGGAAGGGAAGAAAAGGAAGGAGGGAGAAGGAAAGTGGAAGGAAAGAGGGTGAGGAAATAAGAGTGACGAGGAGCAAAGAAAAGTGAAGATCGACATAAGGGAGCAAGAGAAAGAAAGAAGAGGACATGTAAGAGGCATGGAGAGAAGGGTGGGAGAGAAGGAGACACGGCAAAGAGAGGGAATAATGGACCAATAGCACAGATGGAGTGAGAGAAGGAAGAGGGAAAGAGAGAATAGGGAGGTAAACAAGGAAACCAACAACTAAAAGATAGCATGGGAAAGACTATAAAGAATTTAAAGGACGTGTGAAGCCAGTAAACAGCTAAGCATCCTAGAAGAGAAGCCATTCCGTACGTGGGAACTAGAGAATGTAGTGAAGGCGTGCATAGATCACATAGTCTCCACTGTGGGTTCATGCTCTTCTGATTAGAACAGAAAGTGAAGAACATCCTGGCTGCTGAATGTCTGTCAGTGAGCAGATACATTACCACTCAGCCTGTCCCTCATCTCAAAGTGGCTTTTGGTACTGCAGCAAAGACACTTATACTAGAGGCAAATCAAATCATTTTGAAAAAATAGTAGACATCTATTGTCATATTTAAGGTGTCTTTGTCATTTCCTGTGCAAATTGACAAACCATGTGTTACATTTAAAAATAGAGTTGAACATGGAACGTTCATCAGGCTGTAATGAGCGGGTTTAGAATTGTACTGGAGAAAGAAAAGTGAACGAAGGAAGGCATGGGAAACCGAGTTAACTGGATCACTTGCGCTCTGTGGAACCCAGACAAGCCTAGAATATACACTTATTTCCATTGAGTGCTGTACTGTATGGGTAAGAAAAAAATCTTTTCCAAATAACAGATAAGGATAATGATAACAAGAAGATGCATCACTCTGTCAAGGCACATGTGTGTATGTGTGTGTGTGTGTATACACACACACACACACATATATATATATATATATACATACATGTATATACACATATATGGTGTTTGACTTAAAAGAACATCATCTGTTAATTTACAGATTAGGTTTATATACCCAAACTACAGAATATTAATCTAAATATACCAGTTTGTCAATCTTCTATTTCTTTTCTTTTTTTCCAATTCATTGTCAAGTCATATACTCATCATTACCTGGTAAACAAGACTGTAGCAGTATTTAAAGCAGTGGTTCACAACCTAAGGTTCACAACCCCTTTGGGGGATTACACAAGCTTTTCACGGGAGTCACATATCGGATATTCTGCATATCAGATATTCTTAATTCACAACAGTAGCAAAATCATGGTTATGAAGTAGCAACAACAATTATTGTAGGATTGGTGGACATCACACATGAGGAGCTGTGTTAAAGCGTCACAGCCTTAGGAAGGTTGAGAAGCACTGATGTAGTGTTGGCTCGTCAGCACTCCGTAATTCTTACACTAACTAACTTCATAACCTAATTATTACAGTTAAGGGGCAAAGTTGTCAGATTAACTAATGGAAATAGTTATCAGAGGCCTTTTAAGTGCCAACAAAAGGATTGTTAAACAGTTTTTACGCTGTAATCATTAAAATCTAGACAAAATTTAAAATCTAAGTGGTTCACCAGGGGACTAAAGCGTTATTTGATCCAGGAAAGAAGGAGTTGGGCAGGGAAAGCCTTCCGGTTATAGCATGTGTAAGTGACTCTTCTCTTGCTGCGAAGCATCACCTGACCAAATTCAAGGTGAGGAGGGAAATGTTTATTTTAGTTTTTAGTTCCGGAAAGATATGTCCCATAATGATGACAAAATGTGGCAGCAGGATCTGGAAGTCAGGTGATCATTACTCCATCTACACAGGAAGGAGAGGAGGAGAACACAAGGTGGAATAAAATTATAAAGTTTCAAAACCTGTCCCCAGAGACTAATTTCCTTTAGAAAGATCTCCCCTCCTAACAGTTCACAAGGTCCCTAAGCAGAACCACCAACTGAAGACTAAGTGTTCAAATACATGAGACCATGGGGAACATTTCTAATCCAAGCCACCACACTGGCAGGAAAAGACAAGAACTCCTCACTTCAGACAGAAACTCAGTGGAACCAGAGGGGAGCAGGGAAGCTCAGGGGCTGAGCAAGACCAGTTTCAATCAATCCATCAATCCAATCTTGGACTCCATCTGGAAAGAAACAGTAGAGATTTGGTTCACTCTTTGTGTACATAGGCATTTGATTAGCAGGTATTTATCAAGCAATAATTTCTAAAACACTAGTGTTATAGTTCTAAATACAAGCTAGTTCCTGTACTGTGAAGGTGTCTCTATTGGTAAAGAATTGGTCTTGAAAGGAGGAATACATTACTGAGTTCAACCCACAGAATTAAAAAAGTCTAAACTGTGGTAGCAACTCTTTATGATCCTAGGGTTAGGGGTGAACACAACTTTCTAGAAAGCTATTTTAGCTTAGAGAGTTCTATGCCAGTGAGAGACAAGATGAAGACACATGAAAAATGACATCTAAAATTGTTTCTTGATCTCCATACGTGTGCTTGTATAAGTGCACAACTACACACACACACTGCCAGTTCCTAACTATAAATAGCTTGTAGTCAGCTCTCTAGCCTGGGCAGAGAGGCAAAAAACATAACACTGCCCCATACCATTAAGATTAAGAGGGAAGGGATGCATGATGTGGACTCCACAATGAATCAATTAAAGTTAAAATAATTAAAAAAAAAAAAGACTGAGCAGAAGACCCATACAACACACCCAGGGCTCACTACCCAAGACAGGGAAGAGAAATAAGGGCCCACCCAGTCCCACAAGGCACTGTTGTGTGAGCAAATATTTGGTGGGTTATAGGAGACGGAAAAAGAACAGTTCATGTCCTGTGGAGAGAGAGATCTGAGAAGGCAGAGATAGTGAGGAGTGGGCTGAGGTGGGTGGCCTGCTTGACACCCAAGGCCTGGGCTTCTGCCAAGGACCATGTTTGGGCCTGTGGCCCTGCCACAGCTTATGTCTGTGTTGTTGTCTGTGACTCCTGTCACCACCTAAGGCGCAGAGGATAAGGCTGCAGAGTTGGCCCTTCTCCTCACTGGCTGCAGCACGAGGGAGAACTAGCACTAAGCCTCACCAGGTACACGACTCTAAAGAGCAGTCCTGTGCAGCATGACAGAGCTGAGCCTGTTGGTAGGGGCACAGGCGAGCTGGCCCCAAGGGCGTGAGTGTGGGAGAGCTGACCCCACTACTTGTCTGTCATGTGGTAGCGTGAGTGGAGGAGAGAAGGCTCCCTGTGGCCTCTCTCCCTTCTCCGCCCGCAGTATGCAGGAGCGTTGGCCCCTGAATCTTAATAGTAAAAAAACTGACCCTGCGCATCACCAACTGCTCCTTGCCTGGGCAGCACAATAGAGCTGACCTGGCTCCTGGGGGACATGGGGGAGACAGCATTGACGGCATGAGACTAGGTGAGCTTGCCCCATGGTGGTGTGGGCAAGGGAGAGAAGCCCTCCTACTCCCCCCGTGTCCAGCCCACCTTGCCACCTGTGGCAGGCAGGAGAGCTTTTCCAGACTTCTCACCACCTGCAATAGTTGAGAGAGTGGCCACTGTGTCTCACCTGAGTAACACAGCAGAGCTGACCCAGGTGTGCCATAGGTATGGGTGAACTGTCCTGAGGGGATGAGGAGAGCAAGTGAACTGGCCATGCCGCTTACTGCTTAGTGTGTAGGGTGAACACGCCAGTGCTGGAGAGCTCAGCCTGGTGGTGAGGATGACGGAGAGCTGGCAGCTGACCAACTCACAACCACCCAGGCCCATAACCAGTTTAACGAGTTGGCCCACCCCAAAATCCACCCCCGATCTGTGACCTTCTGGAGCATGTGAAGGGGCCAGTCCCATAGACCCAAAAGCTGCAGGATCTCCATGACACAGGGCAGCAACAGGATATCCAAGAGGAGTCCCAGTGAGGGTCCAACATTGATAGTGTAGTAGAAACCAGAGGCCTTGAACCAGACCAATGGCTCTTTGCAATGGACACGCGCAAGTAAAGATACATGGACTCGCCGTCACACTACGACTTTCATGATGAGATCTCTCTCTCTCTCTCTCTCTCTCTCTCTCTCTCTCTCTCTCTCTCTCTCGTGTGTGTGTGTGTCTTTCTTGTCTCACTTTTCAAAACTGTCAGTCAGTGGAATTCTTATCCAATAAATAAGTGGACTCTCTTGGAAGAGTTCTAAACTCCCTGTTCTGTAATTTTTTCATAGTCAGCTCTGAATTCACAAAGAAAAGCAGGTCAAGAACACATCAGCCTCTGTCTGTGCTCCATATCCCCAGTGAGGCATAAACAGTTGATGCAGCCATGTTTGCATCTACAAATAAACCGAGTAGATGGTCAGCATGAAGCAAGATGGCCCGAGGGAAGCTGGGTTTCCTTACTCCCACCCCACTCTTCCTCTGGCCTCCTGTGTCATGAGAATTCCGGCTGAGGTAACCCCACTGAGAACAGCTGCAGAACTGCACCTGCGCCCTCACGCTTCTGATTCTGCTCAGTATGTGCGTCCGTGAGGGAAGATGTTCTTCCTAATGCTTCTCTAATTCTGCTCAGTATGTCCGCCCATGAGGTGAGGTGTTCTTGCCAAAGGACCTACCATAGTTTGGATCAGTCACCATTAACGTGGGCATCACTATTCTCCTCAAAAGTCTGAGAAGGAATTTTTTTCTTAAAATGTAGCAATTTCCCCCACTCCCTCTCCTTGGATTTTGAGCAAACTTTCCACTCTTCTTCCACTTGGGTAAAGGCTTGGCAATTGTGCTGTCCTCTGTCAACCCTTCAGTTAGACTTGAGGCTGGGGGCTGGGTTTAATAAGGACGTGTACAAACAGAGCATGGCCCATTAGCATCTCCAGTCTACCACATCGCGAATCCCAGCATTTCCAATACACATATATATTTAAAATAGCAGATCAGGACAAGCCTCAGCCTTTCCTCAAAATTGCCACCGCCTGTACCAGGATCCCTGCATTTTGCATTGTGTCAGTGTGTGTCAGAGGTTTCAGGAAAGGTAATACAGAAGATGAATGAAAGTCTATCATTGCGGTGCCAAGATGAAAAAGTGACAGCTCATAATGAAAAGAAAAATAGTTTCCATTTTGGGCCTCTGTAAGTAAGAAAGTGACAGAGTCTTGGGAACTGTGAGCCTGAAAAATGGTCCCTTTGACAGACATGCCTGTAAGTGAGAGGGCCCCCGATATAATGCTGCCTATAAGAGAGGGAATAATGCTTATTTTAGTCATTTCATGATTTTGAATAAATCCTTGGCTACTCCCCAGGAAATAACATGAAAAGGATATAGTGCTGGGTTAATTTAAAGAGTATATGGTCAATGATATATAGTCTTTTAAATTTAAATTGGTTAAACTTATTTATTTCTGTCAGAATGGACAAAAAAGTCAATAGTATAAAAAAATTAATAAAGAATGAGAAGAAAAAAAATTCACCTTAGAATCTTTCTTAAGATTTCTTTTTCCTTTTGGCAATATCATTACAATGAAGTTGTAGACTGGTTTTTGGAATTTGCAAAAATATTTTAATGAAATTCAGTACAAGGTGAGATGACAGTTTAAAACACCAATAATATTTAGAACTTTAATATTCAATTTCAGGGCTCTCAGGATTATCTGATAAAAATATTTTCACTCAGTATCTGATATTTCTCCTGTGTAGCACCAGGCATTACCTATTTGTATTGTTTACAGCGACCTAATTTGCATAATTTCTTCACTCACCTTGACACAGAAACAAGGAGAAACACATGTCCAGATCTTTCAGTGACTGCCAGGCCAGTGGCTTTCTGCTTGCGCACTGAGTCTGCTGAGAACGCACGCTATTATATTGATTCTATTAAACACGGCTGTACAAACTGTATCTTGGAACTGAGGCTCTTGGAGTTCGCACTCTCTTGGTTTCAACCACAAGTGCAAAGAACTAAATAATCACTGAACAGGGTGATTGCTAACCACTGAGAGATCAAATCTGAAGCCCCAAGGAAAGGGTGAATTTATAGATCACAGAATTAGATGTGGAACAGAGTTTGGGACGGTGTCTGAACTGGTCCCAGCACCCCTGGAACATGACCTAGGGTACTAGGTCGTAATCATAGTTGCACCCATCCTCTGTTTTAAGCTCTAACTGCCAAATCAGCTTCCTGGTGCTAAGGCAGCATTGTCTGTTTAGCAACAGGTATAATTTTGTGGATTTTTTTTTTTCCTGGATGCTAAACTTGTAAGGGAAGAACTTGCCCTGTTCCAGATAATACAAGTATGTCTGCTTGCTGTTAGCTGCTGTGACCCCACTGGGGTCTCCAGTGCTGCTCCAGAAGAAGAGGTAACAACATGAAGAGCCTTTGGGGGAGACACATCAGAGCTCCTCTGTCCCCTCGTGGGCACTGTCCCATATACTTACCTTGCTGTGCAGTGACATGTACCTACATAAACAAGCTGTGACCACAGAGCAGTGAACGACATTAGGAGGGAACCTGAGGTTGTATCTAGCTTAGCTTGTATGAAACTTGTGAACACTGACCAATCATTTTCTGAGAAACAAAACAAAATAGAGTAACAACAGCAGAGAGAGAGAGAGAGAGAGAGAGAGAGAGAGAGAGAGAGAGATCCAGTGTGAACTTCTGATCAAAATTAAATGTGTTCTCATGTATAAAGTTCCTGAAGATTTGTAAGTATTTTATAGTACCAGACTGTTTCCCCAAGACTAAAGTTTGGAGTGTAGTTACTTTTGTTTCCTGAGTAAATGCCCTATGATACACATTCTGGTTATATTTGAGGAAAGAGGAAAAAGGGGAGCTCATATGGGAAAGAAGTCTTTCAACTCTACACTGCGCAAGATGGAGACAGGACCATGTGGGACTGAATATACTGAGTTCTTGGCTGTTGGAATTCTATTTTCACTCATATTCTGTCCCCAAATTACAGCAATGTTAGGTGATAAAGCACAGTGCCTAGGGCAATTACCACAATCCACCTTCCCAGAGAATATCCCTAAGCAAAATCCAAAATAGGAAACTAATGAATAACACCATAGAAAGTGTATTTTGATAGAACAAGTCCCAGACAAACAAAGGCTACCATTCCAGGTAAGTACAGAGAAGCAGGCCCTGGTGCTGAGATTTATTTATTAGTCATGGACAATCTGTCCAACTACGCAGGCAGCTTCTATTCTCAGGGAAAAAAAGAAACACAGATCCAAACAGACAAAGGGCACGGGCAAGACCGGCATTATGCTGAGAGCAATGTAACTCTGAAAAGATGGCCAGGAGATGCCCTGATGGATTGTCCACTGCACCCTCATTCAGCAAGGACAAACAACACAAAGAGAACATACATTTTAACAAGGTGCTGGGAAAAGAGAAATAATTTCCTGAATGAGGATTACTGCTAATAAAAAGTGAATGTTTTGTGAACTCCCAATAAACAAAATACCAGCTTACAATTTTGAGAGGAGAAAGCATTATCTCAAATACTCTGTGTTTTCTACACTGTCCTCCGTGATCCCTACCTCCATGTTTACTGATTTCTAGCCTAGTAGGCTTGGTCTGTGTATTCCTCAGCACCACTATGTGGAAAAAAGACAGATCTCATCATTTGAAACAGCATGCATTCACACACACACACACACACACACATTTGTGCACATGGTGCACATTTGTCTACACACACTTGCAATCACAAAAGTATATGTGTACACACAATGCATCTAGATGAACTCCAGGTCACCTGCTGTGTATAACTCCAACTGAACCACCACCTCTGAATTCACAGAGCACTAAAAATACCAATAAGAAAGAGAAAGATTGGACTTTTCAGAAGGATGGTTAGGGAAAAATCCACACCATTAAAAAGATCTGTGTTGAGGGAAGTTGATGAGGTGATATGAGACAAGGAAAGGGAATGGGGCTGCAGCATAACCCTGAATCAAGGATCTAACCTCGAGAAGCTGAAAGGAAAGAGAAGCAATTTCCTAAGCTCCTAGTGGAGCATCTCCTCACCTATGGGAATTTCCTCTTGTTGATTCAATCAAGATAGACTCCATATTTAGCAGCCTTTTGGTGTGATGAGTCATACCCAGCCTAGGTTTACAAAGCTCAGTAAGAACACGGAATGCTGCTCCTACGATTGTCTGCTGTTCCAGCCTTCATCAAATGTGCAGATCTGTGTCCGTCTTCAGATAACAGATTAAATAAAAAAAAAATGGGAGGACCTAAACTTAGACAAGGAGGGTCCAAATTGCTAAGGTTTTGAAGATCTGTCAATTTGGATTTATTGTGTCTCAGATAGAAACACATATTTTAGTATGTTTCTTATTGAGGTAGTACAAGCAAGACACTGCAAGGAACTTGAACTTCCTTCCTCTGAGGGGTGGGGCAAGACACCAGCCTCAGGAGCACTTTTCTGAGGCTTTCCAAACACTTTTTCCTGGTCCTCTTTGACCAGTGTTAGGGATGGTGGTTGCTTTCTGTGGTTGCAACCACTGTTACTTCTTAGGTCTCTGTTTTGTGACTATTAGGAATTAATCAGTTTTACCACCCTATCAGTTCTCCATATATCATTTTTATTGCCTGAATTACTGATGTTGTTTACTGTGTCTGGTTGTCTTAGTTAGGGTCTATTACTGCTCTGAAGAAAAACCATAGCCACAGCAATTCTTATAAAGAAACCATTCCATTGAGGTGACTCATGTACAGTTTCAGAGGTTCCGTCCACTATCAATCATCATGGTAGGAGGCATGCTGGCATGCAGGCAGATGTGGTGCTGGAGCTGAGAGTCCTTATGCCTTGACTCAGAGGCAACAGAAAGTTGACTGACTCTCACCTGAGTGAAGTTTGAGAAAAGAGATCTCAAAACCTGCTCCCACAGTAACACACTTCCTCCAACAAGACCACACCTACTCCAACAAGGTCACACCTCCTAATAGTGCCACTCCCTTTTTTTGTTTTCAAACCACCAAACTGGTTTTCCTTAAGGAGATCAAACTTCCCTTAGTTAGAGAAGTAGAAGTAATAGAAAGGTGGAGAAAGAGTAAAAACAAGGCCAATAAAAGCATGAGAGAGAGAGAGGGAGAAAGAGAGACAATGGGAGAAAAATATAAATTAGATAGATAGACAAACAGATGATAGAGAATGCTCTTTAATTCCTGCACATTCTACTAACTGTTGCTTCAGGTAGTGTATTGTGTTTTTAAAGATCAATTTATTTTTATTGTATGTATATGTTTATCTGCATATATATGTAATCCATACATGCCGTGTGCCTGAGGAGGCTAGATGAGAGTTCCGGATCCCCTGGAACTGAGATACAGATGGTTGTGAGCCACTGTGTGGGCTCTGGGAGTCAACTCCATATCTACTACAGGAACAGCAAGTTCTTGTAACTACTGTATCTCTCTCCAGGCACACAACTGTACTGCTGTCTCCTCATCCACGTGTGTTTTCCCTTCTTCCTCCCCTCTCTGATTTGTATCACAAAAGCCGGTTCACAGTATTTTATTAACTATTTGCCAGCTAAGCTTAGCTAATAGTAAAACACTTTAGGGAAGGGGGAAGTGTGCCCCAGTCCTCTTCGTGGCAAGTGTCCAGGCCATACTGCCTCTTTTCCTTGGTAGTAACTTCAGTGCAGTGCCAATGGCTTCCAGATAGGTGGCCTCTGAATTCTGGTGATACGATCTTGCCCTTTGGTGCCTCCATTTTTTTCCTGCCGATCTTCTTACCATTGATAATATTTGGTTCTGTACTCTAATGAACTCCCTTTTAAGTAGTTGTCAGAAGTAAATTCCCACTATTGAAGTACCTGGAATAATCTCTATTTTCCTAATTAGATTTGATTGATAACTGCAGCAGTACTGCTCACATAATATTCATCAATTCATATACTAAAATGTTCTCTGATGCTGTCAAATACATCCTATTTCTTACTTGATTTTTCTAGACAGTGTCATGGCTTCTTCAGAAGGAATTTAACTTATCTCCTCTTGTCAGTTCCTGTTCTTCTTCTTCCTGGTTCTTTATAATGAATAACATGGGAATGAGTAAATAATAAAAGTAGGCATGGCATCCTCACAAAATTCCCCCCGACACACACCACACAGCTCTTTCTTACACTCAAGAAAGAAAGAACAAAAATAGTCACCACCAAAACCAAACCACCCTTTCTTTAGCATACCTATGCAATGAAAGCAAACATATTCTTCTTTGACTTGTGAATTGCTGACTTAAATCCTCACTTGAGATAGAACACATGAAATGGAAGGAATAGAGAACCATAAAAAAGAAAAAAGGAGAAAGAAGACATTATAGTTATTTGAGTTAGATACCATTCTAATTCCTATCTTTTGGTAAGAGGAATCAAGGTCCTGTAAGCTAAATTGCTTGGGTCAAATCACCCACAGCCCACTGTTGGGAACCAAGTGGATTACTGCCCTGGCCTCAATGATTTGATACAGAACCAGGAAAGGGAAACAGTAAAGCTTGAAACAGAAAGACACAGTCAAGGCTCAAGCATACCAGTGGACATCATCAAGCCCAAAGCTGCAAGGATTAGATAGAGGAAGTGTGTACAGAAGAAGAGAAGAGGCAGCGGAAAATTTCACCTTATTCTTTCTTATGTGGTCATGGGCAGTAGACAGAGAAGGACACATGGGTAGCAATGGCAGAAAGAATATTCTGGAGTAAAAGGGTAAGCACAAGTGAGAAATGAGCATGAACTCTCTGATGGCACTGACAAGGCCAAGGAATATTTTTAGCATATGCCATCTCCCTAATACATAGGTAATTGCTTTTGGACCCTGGTAGAGACGAGCCCTCAGTTTGGGGTACCTTATTAAGATGTTGTCAGACCTTGGAGAGCTCGGAGAGGAGCAGAGAGATGATTACGGGGGCTGGAGGGGTTGATTTATGAGACAAGATGGAAAGACCGGTGCTGTTACTGCTTGGATAAATGATAGCTAAGGGAGGCATAATGATATCTATAAATATTTGTAGGGCGGAAGCAGGGAGGGGCAGGGATTCATGTGAGGCTGAGAGAATACAATACCCTCTGCTTCCCTTTGCTGAACTGCCTGCAAAACTTTCTGACAGCAGTGTCATCAGAACCAGCCACATGGGGGAAGAGCGAAAGTGACAGCCAGGATCACGGGAAAAGCAAGCTCCAAGAAAAACCACAAAGGGTGTTGAAGGGCATCCTCTACCTCGTCATGGAACTGGATGCAAGGGACCCCAGAGCAGCTGGAGCCACTGCAGGCTCCAGAGTTCACCTTGTTCTTGCCTGCCCCTTCATGTCATTTCACCTTTGTGTGAGCTTTCCCATCCCAGAGAATCCTCTTTTCCAGTCTGAATTACTGCTCCTCACTTATAATTAATGATGCCTCCTGGAGGCAAGGTGCTGAACTAAGGGTGCAGTTTCAAAGACAAGGAGACAACCTTCTGCAACCGAATGCGAACTAGGTAGCCGCTCAAGGAATTACAGTGGTGATATTGATGACGGATGCAGGCCCAGGCCGTATTCAAAATAAGTCTGCGAGTCGCTGACCCAGACACAGGCACACAGAGATCATCCCTGGAAAGTCAGGGTTGAATTTCTGCAGAGACTAGGAACAGCAATGGCTCTAAAAACAAATCCACAAATCCCCCTGCCTCTCCAATTAAAGGAATAAGAAATGCCCTTCCTTCTGCCATGGAGCCGGCTGTTGTCTTCTCTTCCACAACTCTCCATATGACTCAGAGATTGCGAGGTCAAGTTCAGACCTTGCCTTGACCTGCTGAAACACCAGAAGGTCCCCAGGTCTCATTCTGTTGTCCTCTTAGAATCAGACACATTTGTTTGGTCACCTTAGATGCCCGATTACAGTTCATCCTTTATGTCCCTCTCTACCTGTGTTCTAGCAAACAACTCTCACCCCAGGCAGGTCTGGAGCATTTCATCTATTGCACTTGCCCAAGAAAAGCCTGATTCTTATGTGTCCTGCATTGGTTTTTTAAAAAAGAATCAGAAGAGTGAGTTTCAGTTTGGGAAAAGGGAAGACAAGGTGGACATAAAGGAAGTTAATGGGAGAAAACATCTTACAGACCAGCCTGGTTCTGAAAGACAGAATGTGTTATGGTTATCAGAGATACTGGAGTTTGGTGAGCATCCCCAGAGAGGATTCAGGGTTTGTGTCCTAGAACAAGAGATGGGGCAGAGATACATGGATACACGCAGAATCGGAGTCTCTTATGAGACAGTAGACATCCCAGGAAGAGGAGACGGACTGAAGCAGAGAAGAGGACTCCAGAACCTCAAATGCTTACACTCATACAAGGGAGCGGGTTCTTTTTGTGGCGGTGTGGTAGCTTCCTGAATCCCCAGCATAGTGAGGACTTCCTTCGTTGTGTTGTATGTTCCACGTAACCATGCACAAAGCTTCACGTATCACTGTCTCACCAGCATCTTCAGCTTTTACCCAGAAATGTGTACTTTGGTCTTGTGAGCCACAGGTCATTTTAGACATCAGACACTCTAAAGTGGGTCTGCATCTCCATGCCTGGACCAAGCTGAACTTAATCAGCTTTAGCAGCTAGAACATCTCCATCCCTTCCTTTGGGATACTCACTCTTCTCATACACTAATCTCACAGCCTCCACCCAAGGCTCTCCAGAGCTCACCCTGCCCTGCTCTCCTGCCTCATTCTTTACACCAACACATACGAAGAGCGCACATCTATGGAGGGGACAAGGGTGACCTCAGATTAAAGAGGCAACACGTATCACAGGGAATGAATCATCCTTCCTGACTTAGTTTCCTTATTATGAAAATGGCAGGAAAGCGTGGCTGCGTTGTGAAGCAGATCTCACAGCAGATGCTCAGTGACTGTGTAGCTGCAGGATGGCGTCTGACATCTGGTGGGTAATTAAGAAAGGCTTCTTAGATGTCTGGTGGATTTTCAGCGGCTGTGTTGCTGAAGGATGGTGTCTGGAATTTTGTCGGTAGATAGAAGATGCTGGTTGGAAGGCTCGTAGATGCTTAGTAGCTGCGTGGGTGGATGGGTATCCTGCTATCTTATGGGTTGGACGGAAATAGTTCTTAAGTGACAGGTGGGAGCACAGTAGAATTGTAGTTCCGTGAATGTTTGGTGTTCAGTGCACAGGTTGTAAATGTGTCTTAGGTGGCTGGTGGCCTGAGAGACTCATCTCCTCCCGCACTGCAATGACTCATCACGGCAATTCTCTTGCCAAGCTTGTGTGAAGCCATCAGTAAAGTGTGTGCTAATGACAGTCCCAACCTGGCTGGGGAGGTGCCACTGCATTTTAAACTTCTCTAAATGTAAAAGGACACGGGTCACACTAAAGCATCAGAGCCGGGAAGGCTGAGTGTGTCCTTGAGAAGAGAAGCAGGGCTGTGCTGGAATTCAGACACCATGGTTCACACTAGATGCTGGAAGCCTGACCCTGTACAGAACGCAGTCCCAGCAAGACTCAATGCTACTATGGAAGGTGCAGGCATGTGGATAAAACGTCACTTCCCCCAAGCAATTATAGTCTTTATAACATATTTTTCATATATTTAATACAACAAAAACTTTATTTGTAGTTTAGTGGAGGAATTGGAAACGTGGTGGGAAGAGAAAACAGGTAAGGGAGTCAGCTTGTTTTTATCATAAGATAGGATCTTCTGTGTTTTCCTCCCCTAAGGCTCCTTTCTCATCCTCCCAGCCCAGAAAAAATGAGAGGTTATGGATGGAGATTCTCTTTATATGAAGCCCCAGCTCTATTAACCCTTTTTTTTTTTTTTTTTTTTTTTTTTTTCGAGACAGGATTTNTTTTTTTTTTTTTTTTTTTTTTTTTTTTTTTTTTTTTTTTGCCTTGCAATGCAGCCACAAGAGAACCCATTATTCAATGCTAATGTATTGTTTTCCCATTGCCTGGCTCTGGGAGATCCAGATTCTTGGCTTCACAGACTCGAGCATTCGCCAAAGCAATAAAGAGGGGACTATTGTTCATTTCCATCCCTGGAAGCTACTCAGTGACAGTGAGGGACCTGTGGTTTGATTCTGCTCTAAATACATTCAAAAAGAATCCTGGAGTTATGGTTTTGGTGGTAATCAGCTTGATCTTTCCAGACATTCTCCTCTCTAAGTTCTCAGAATAACAGAACAAATGCAAACAACAGTAAGAACAACTACAAAACCAAACCTGGATCTTTCAGAACACACACGAAGCAGCAAATTTGGGCTAGTTAGTGATTAAGACAAGGATGGCATCTCTTCTTTTCTCCTTTTATTTACCATACCCAAGGTAAATTTCCTTACTTTGTCTTCGGTTTCCCTGACATCTCTGCTTCAAATGTCATCTTTCTTTAAATATAAAGAAAACCCTGGTTTTGATTCAAGACCCAAGTTCTCACATTGACTTTACCAAGTTGCATAAATGTGCAAATCAAGCCAGATGCTATTTCTTCTCTTGTGTTAGTGGTCCTATATTCTATCCAACTCCTCCATTTATAAATAAAATTCGATTTGCTTACTACATGCCTTCTATGTGGCTTTAGAACCAAGCAGGGCACTATGAACCTTTGATTTCATTCTTCCGTTCCCAACAAAACAATACAAAGTAGTGTCCAGGTTTCTGTTGGCAAGAGCCAGTGTTGTAAATTGCACGACCCAATAAGGACTTCAAAGTTTGATTTCTAAATAGTGTTTCATATTTATACAGCATCATTTGCGGAGCGTCTGTGCAGCTGGCCAAACACACTGAGATGACCAACCTCCTAGACATTGTTGGTAAAAGAATACTGTGGATCTGAGAAAATAAACCATACTTGAAAAGGCAAAGGTAGTCATGTAGGACTGCCCTCGTATCTGTAGGAAAATTCACATAAATTTTCCTGAGGTGAAGGTGGGCAAGGATATTTTCAATGCTAGGTTGGTACGTGGGGGGCATTCAGTGGCTTTCAAGGTTAGGTGGGCACATGGGGACATTCAGTGGGTACTTACTTCCCATCCACGTGCTCAGGGTTTTCTGCTTTTGTTTGTGAGTTTCAGTTGAGACGGAGAGCTGGGCAGCCCCTCTCTGGCTCTGAGAACTTTGGGAAAGTGGCTCCTGTTCCTTTCACCCTGGCACTGAAGCTGCAAGCTTTGCCTCCTGGAGCTTATGAGCGGATCCCAGATGCTGAGCAGGTGAGCTTTAAAAGATGGGGTTCCATCTGAGTAATCTGTCAAGCTACAGATGACAAAAAAGCTATTTCTGACTGCAGCCAGGATGAGTGATTACTTTGATAACAAATTAAAACAAGCTCGGAAATTGGAAATTACCAGAATTAAGCTATCTCCAGTGAATGACTGAGCAGCCCTCTTCAGTACATTTTCTTCTATATTAGCCATAAACATGAGCTCTTCATTAATAGAAACGGGTTCATTGCAACCGGCCACGAGGGGAATGTGTTGGATGTGGGACACTAACTTCCAACCTGATGGAGGAGACAACTTGTTCTTAACTCGAGTGCTTTCTTGGGAACTTAAAAATTCTTTATGTCCCCTTTGGCTTCCTGCATATGAAGCCAATTGTAATGTTCAACTTTTAAATGTTCAAATATTTTCTCTGTGTGGGATGTTTATGACACCAAATAATTCCTAGATGATTACTGTTTTTAATAACCGTCTAATGACTGTATTAATCAGAAATGTCCTTTTGGCTTATAGAAGGCACAAGGGACAGAGGTAAGAAACAAAGATATTCGTGCTGTGAATAAGTTGCACACAACTTCTGAAATTCTCATTCCAAATACCAGGGGAGTTTTTGAATCCAGTATACCCTGCTAATCTTCTAAATTGCCCGAGATGGAATGGGTGCCCTTTGACATCCCCTCCCCCACCCTCCCAATTCTTGCACCCTGAACACAGAATTGCATCGTCCTTTTATGGACAGTTTTATACAGTGGAAAATGTTGAAGTTTTATTTCAGACATTTTCTGTTACTGCTTTTTTTTTTCCTGATCCAAGGACCCAGCACATAACAACTTCGCACAGCAATGAAACAGAGGGGTCACCATTCCAAAGATAGCAGGATTTTTTTGTTTAGTTGGTGACCTTTATTACTTAGTGAGCTAGCAAGGTTGTCTGAATCACAATGACAATCCTGCCGATGCTCCTTCCAGCTTCTCTCTGTGGACGTTTGCTCAGGTGATAGAAAAATCTTTCATTCTCCTTCACATTCTTCTTGCAAGAATGTATGGTGTGTATGTGAGCATGCATGCATGTGGTGTGTGTGTGTGTGTGCGTGTGTGTGTCTAAGGAAATAATGAAAAATAGCAAGTAAGAACTTTCCACATTATTGGGTGTTTCATTAGCAGAATCACACTGACTATTTTTTGCATCTGATGAGATGGTAATTTTCCTTCTCTTTCATACTGAGCTTGATGGACAGGCTTTTCTTTAATGTACAAATAATCTTTATGACCCTTGTAAGCAGGTCTGATGATACTCAGCTGAGTAATGTACCAGAACTGAAATTTCCATCTACTTGATGTTTTGCACAGGGGTTTTGATGAAGTCCCTGTCACCTGCTATTAACTTAATATCAAGTCTTAATAGGGTCCCTTTCTCACCATCTCCACGCAGTCGGGGTCCAAATTAATTACTAAGTAAAAATTCTGCCACATAAATCCTCACTTCCCAGGGAGGAAAAAACACAAGTGTCTGACTTCATTTGAGGACTCAGAAAGCATCCTGTGGAAGATCTGTCTTCAGACGCCTCTACGATACTTGTGTGTCGATGAGAAAATCAGAAGTTCCTGCACAGAAGGGCTTTGTTCCTCATGGTCAAACTCTTGTCTTCTTTCTCAGCAGCTGAAGTTTGTTTGCAGTGTGGCATAGTTTGTGTGGTGCATGGAAAATGTTACCTGAAAGTATTCTGCTTTTTTGGTTGTTTGCTTTTCTTTTTCTTTTCTTTTCTTTTCTTTTCTTTTCTTTTTTTTCTTTTGGAGGGGGATGCTGTTCAAAACAGGGTGTCTCTGCATAACCATGGTTATCTTGGAACTCACTCTGTAGACTAGGTCAGGCTGAACTCAGAGATCTGCCTGCTTCTGCCTCCCAAGAGCTGATATTAAAGGTACACACCACCACAGCCAGCTAAGTATTCTATTTTGTTTCGTTTTAAATCAACAAGCAATACATTTGGACGATATTCCTTCCTTTTCCCCAACTCCTCCCACATACTCACTACCCCCACCCACTACAGTTCATGTTCATGGTCATGTCCTCTCTCTCTCTCTCTCTCTCTCTCTCTCTCTCTCTCTCTCTCACACACACACACACACACACACACACACACTTGCTTATTCACTTGCTCTAAAAAAACAACCCCAGAGAGTAACAAAGGTCAAAATAAATCAATAAAAAGATCAATAAGACAACAACAACCAAAATAAAAGTGCACACACAGACACACACGAAATGGAGTCTAATTTGCTTAGTGAACCACTCCTGAGCATAGGGCATGCTCTTGGGGGTGGTTGGTACACCCAGTGATTCTTCATTGGAGAAAACAGCTATCAGGTTATCAATAGCAAATTGCTTCCTGATTGGAGATGAGACTGCGTATCCAATTCTGATTTTCAGTACTGGGATTTTATCAGGAGCACTCAATCATAAGTGGGATGTCTTTATCAAACCCTTACCCTGAAGTCTCTGGGAACTATGTAGAAGAGAAGGCAGGAAAGCTGTTAGAGCCAGTAGTGGTGAATGTCTCCAAGAGAACAGCATCTTCCAGACACACCATGACTGATGCACGTATGAACTCAGAAACTGTAACAGCAAGCACAAGTTCAGATGAGTATTCTGTCTTTTTATTACTTTTATATTCTTAGGTTATAATAAAATTACATCGCATAGCCCTCCCTTTCCTTCCTCAAAACTGCCCCATCCCATATACACTTCTTTGCTATATCTTCCTAAATAAAACCCTCTCCTTCTGTATAATGTTACTGGTATGCATATTTTCAGATTTGACCTTTTGGTATTGGATAACCAACTAGAGAAGACTAATTTTCCCACTATGAGCATTCCTTAGTTGCCCGTAGTTCTTTTGTTACATAGGATGATGCCTTGGGGTGTTTCCCCTGGCTATTTTAGCATCCTTATATCCACAGATACATGTGGCTCTCACCCCTCATCATAAAAACTCTCTTTGAAACAAATGGAGACTCTTCTGTTTTGAAATGTCCAATGTTTCAAAAAATCCATGACAGGGTGAGACGAGAATAACTACATCTATTCAAATCCTTACATTCTATAAAAAGTTATGGGCCAATAAAAGTAATGATAATTTTAAAAAGAAAATTGCTTAATAATTATTTGATATCCCATAAGATTGAATCATTAGAAATACATTTGTTATTAAATATCATCCTTAAAATTCCAGAGGAAGTGAAGAACGGAGTGAGACGTTGAAGAGGACTATTTCTGTTGGTCCCATTGGGAGTGATAGGATGATGAGAGAATTCTAGAGAAAGTGGGGATGACCAACACCATCATTTGAGAAGATGTTGAAGTCTTTCCGATGTCTGGTAGAACATTCATTGTAAGTTTCCCTATGTCATAAGACTATACTTTAGAATTCCAAGCCCAACAGAAGAAATATACACAGACTCAAAGGCAGAACTGAATAGCAGAGTTCCTCAGAAGGCCCCAAGATGATATATGTGCACATCACTTGTTAAGGTAAGTTTAGGGAAAAAGTTGAAAACTAACCCAGGAAAGAGGCCATGAGACTTGGATTACCGGAAATTGGCTGTGTAGAGTGTGGTAACTTTAGCTTAGTTCTAGAAACTCCAGATGTTAGTGCTGCTGCCTCTGTGGTCCTTCTCTTGATGTAAGAGAACAAAGGCCTGTATTGGTTGTACAAGGCCGTGTGTATACATACCTTCCCAAAGAAAGAGTAGGAGTTAATACATTGTAAATTTATTTCAAAAATATCATTAAGGCTCATAAAAGCTTCCATAACATAGAATACTTTACTAACTAGATGTTTTTTTTAAATATAGATATATCACTTTACTCAATTTTCACCTTTGAAGCCTTCAAAAGTTTCCCTCGGACCTGCAAGGATATCGGTTGATTGTATCTGATGTCCATTGCTTCACTTACTGCATTTTTCTCCCTGGTTCCTGAAGCAGCATGACAACTCAAGAAACTTTGAAATTAATGCTTCCTGGGCCTTTATGCAGCAACTGACCCTTCAGGCTACAGCAGTATAGACTCTTGCTGTTTCATCAAGGGAGGGACCACTGAGGCAGCACTTACCATCTGGAGTTTTCTAGAACTTGAATAAAGTTACCATATTCCCCATAGTGTCTTTCTTGAAATCCAAGCCTTATGACCTTGTTCCTGGTCTGGTTTTCTTCCTACACATGCCTTAAAAAGTAATGTACACACAGGTCATGTTGGGACCATCCAGGAAACTCAGCTATGGCATAATGCTGTTGGATCTATCCACCCAACTATTGCTCATTCTTTGTGTCGAAGCCCAAATGTATCATCCTGTCTCCCACTGTCATATCTCCTCTTTCCTGTTAGAAATGTAGGATTATCATAGATACATAACTCAAATCCTTGAGGCCATTTAAAAAATGGTTTTAATTATTTACGTATTACAAATTACAGTTTATAAAATATTCCCATTTATTTAATACATTTTATTCTTATAGTAAATATTATAAATCTGTAGAACAAGAAGGACTATCATAGTCTTAGAATAAGACTCCAAAGGATTAGGGAAATGAAACAGTTGGTGAATTAGAACACATATCTGTGCCTTTGGCTTTGATTGACTTCTTTTCTAGAAAGTCACACGTTCATGTTTCAGGATGCCTTCCTCTTTCTTTCATGCAAGCTTGATTTAAACCCTTACCTTTCTTAAGGCACAGCTGTCATTTTTTTTCTTTTTTTTTAATTGAGAATAAGAAAAAAAAAGTTTCCGCCTCCTCCCAGCCTCCC
>NW_026067904.1:5638901-5674339 GCF_014885135.2 Alexandromys fortis | reverse complement strand
CCCCTTCTTCCTGTTACCTCCCTGTCCCCCCTTATCCCCAACCCACCCCACCCCCAAGATCCCAATTTTCTCCCCGGCAATTTTATCTACTTCCCTTAGCCAAGAGGATAACTATATGTTTCTTCTTGGGTTCACCTTCTTATTTAGCTTCTTTAGGTTCACCAGGTATACACTCCATGACCTTTATTTATGGCTAGAAACCAATTGTCATTTTTAAGTGACGAATGTGCCTCTGCTTCTTGGCTCAGGCCCACGTGTTCTTAATAATTGTATTATTCCCTCATATCTCTATGACCTGGATCCTAGGAATATTTTCATTTGTAATATGTGCTCATCTCCTCAATCTTATACTGCGTGTACTTTGAACTCTAGTGTAGCCACACCAAGTACCACAGATACAAGTGTTTTATACCTAGGTCATTCTGTAACATAGAGATAACAAAGCTCATGAGCTAGGATACACAATGAACCCCTGAAGGATGAAGATAGAATATGTGGAAGAAAGCTATGCACAACATGCATGAGAGAAACTCTTGCTAGAACTGCCCTTCCTTAAGACTCACTGCCAAAAATTCTAGAACAGTCACAGTAAAGCTCAACCTACCTCATCCCCAGTTGCTATCCTTTGACATCCTTCCACTTATGCCCTGAAGATAGTCTCTTCTGCCATTATGCTAGTGTTTGGTTCATTAACATCCAGCTAATGAGATTGTGCCTGTCAGTAGGATCCTTTTCAGCTTTTCTACATGTTTTTCTGCTGTGCTATGTAAAAATGCATCTCCAGCCTGCCTTTACTCATTGTAGCCTCCAACACCGAGATATGGGTGCCTCGACAGCAGGTTTCCTAGTACGAACACTGACTCCAAATCTTTCAGCACGAAGTCTTCAGTAGCATATACTGGTACCTCACAGTTGTTGGGGTTTGCTGTTGTTGTTGTTTGTTTGCTTGTTTGTTTGTTTTTACGAGTTCATACATATAATTGTAAAATCAGTCAAAAGGATGGAAGCTGATATTTGAACTGTCTTCCTCAGTATAGGAAGAACAACTATGACAGATTGAGCCGTCTTCTTTACCATATACCCAAAGGCAAAAAACACAGGTCTCTATGTCATTCCTGCATTTTCCCCACTCAGTCCCCGACCTGTACCCTTTTCCTGCAGTATCTCGGTGGCTATTGTTCAAATGGAATAAGCAGGGATGACCTTTCTAATTAATTCTTGGTAATTTTTTTAAGTGTGTGAATTATCTTGACACAGAGGAAAGAGTGATGATCCGTCAGGGTAGCATGCAACATTATTCAAGAATTAGAGAAAATGAAGAAATGGCTCCAAGTTGAGGATGTGGCTCAGTTACAGTGTTTATCTGACAGGCTTGGAACCTTGAGGTTGATCCTCAGAATTTCACTAACTGCTTGTGACAGCTCCTATCTGTGATCCTATCACTTAGAAAGTGAAGAAATTAAGATCTGTAGTCATGGTGGCTAAGAAGTTCCAGGCCAGCATGTACTACATGAGACCTGTTTGTTTGTTTGTTTGTTTTTTAAAAAAAAAAAACTGGGGAGAATATTTTTTTTCCCAGAATCTCAGCAAAGGTTCTCTATATACATCAAGGCTCCTTCTTCACAGGAAACTCACCTGAAGCAGACAACAGTGGTCTAGTACATCCCTATAGCTCAGATTGTCTTCAAAGTGCTCCACTGCAATCCTGTCTGTACAAAGATCTGTGTGCCTGATGCTTCCTTTGCTATCATAAATTGTAACTAGGTACTGTTACATAGACGCATAATAAAATGCTCAAAAATGCTAAACAATGATAGAAGAGAGAAGAATTAAAACATGAGCAGGCATTGTGTGTCTTCCCCACAGCTGAGATTCATCCACACCTAGTCCCCAGAATCCCATAGTGGTGATGAACTTCCCTAAGATGGTGGGAAAAGCTCTCGCTCTAACGCCAAGCAGATGAATAATGTAAGACAGCTGAAGGAGAAACTGGTGGACAGGACTTTACCACCCAACTTCCAAGTGCCTCCTTTACAGCCCCAGGCAAAGTTAGTTCCCTGTGCAGTTGAACCTACATTGCTGGTGTCTCTCTCCACTGCGTGTAAGTGTATACCATCATGGATGCCATAGGAAGGTTTCACACTGTCTTATCATGGAGAAACCTGTAGGAGAGGAAACATCTCTGATTCTCTAAAGCCTCCAAATTTGCTTTGCTTTCAGGAGTCTCTATTCCACTTAATAGGATTCTTCCTTGCGGTGACACATGCAAGAACACTTCCAAGGAAGGGTGTAGGTGCTGGTGTGGACGGAGGATGCAAGGGCCTAAGTGTTTTTGTTTCTATCTAATAGGCACCTACTGAAACCAGCTAAAGGGCATCACAAACTGTCCTTGACTCTCCAGAGCACAAATAGCATTTATCTCTGGGCAGCGGGCAGCACAAACGCGGGTTTTTGTCAACCTGTCAATTTTTTTTTTCTTAAACAGAAAGCAGAGTTCAGTAAATAAAGATAAATGATTGTGCTCCTTGTCTGCGGACCCTGGAGCTAAACTGAACAGGCCTCTTATGGTTTGGCCCTGCTTCATTGACTGTTCAGACAGCCCAGTAATGCGACAGATGTACCCAGCCGTTCCCTCTTCCCTGCTGTCCATTACATTATGTTCATTTTGTCTGAGATGCCATTAGAAGTCTCAAGGTCAAAAAAGTCACAGGGAAGAAAAGAGGATGACTAATTTTTTCTTGCAAGCCCTTCATTGCTCAAAGAGCCTCCAGACAGGTGGGCTCCTGCTTTGCAAGGGGCACGGGGCGGGGGGGAAGCTTGCAATTTACTTGAAATAAAATGCAGGTGTGCAATTAACCTAGACACACTTCTGGCAACCTGCACAGCTTGGCATTGGAAATTTTATTTGAATCAGGGGAGAATATTATTTGTGATATTTTCCTAAATGACGGATGAATGATTTACCTGCAGCAATGTGCTGAGGAACAGAGCTTGCAGTACATAGAATTTTTTCTCTCCTTCCATTATTTCTTATTTCCTCTCTTTCTTCCTCTCTTCCTCTCTTTCTTTCTTTCTTTCTTTCTTTCTTTCTTTCTTTCTTTTTTTCTTTCTTTCTGAAGGAAAAGTTAATAGACTTCTGATACTAAATAATGTTTCCCTTGAGGTTTCAGGAGGACATCATGCAAATAGGGAATTTGTCCCTGCTTAGCAGCTGTGATTATGCACGTAATGGTCCTTGAATTTATATAGTATGTTACTCCTGAGCTCAAAGCACTCACTGCACATGGCCACATCATTAACACTTAGAGTCAGAGAATGTGAAAACTGGAAGAGTGTATGGACCACCTGCTTTACCTCTTCCACAGACAGAAAAACACGTTAAGCTGTTAGAAAGCCTCTTCTACCAGCTTTGTCCATGGGAGGTAGGTTATTCTTACAAAAGTAGAAGACGCTACATTTTCTTCATTTCTGAAAGCCCCGGCATCTTATGTAAGCTTCGTATGAAGAGTGAGGCTGTATCATACACAGGCTGTTAGAATTATATAATTGGAATGTAGTTGCTTCCAGAAACCAAAAAGCTCTGAATATCCAGAGAGGAGAGGCAGGGAGAGGATCCAGTTTGCACCACGATTATAATGATACCCATTTGTATTTGCTTTATAATATGTTTTGAGATCTGAGATTACTGTTGAAAGAAAAATTCTTTCTTTCTTAGAATGATCTCAGGGGAGTACTCATATGGTAAAGCACTGGAAAAGTTAGCATCTAAGATTGAACAAGGTTGAACAAACAGGAGGATAAAGTGCCTTCCTCACAATAGTTTGTAGAGTTGAAGCTGAGAAAAGCAGACGTATTAAGACCAGTAGAATAACTATATGTGCATTGATGAGTCCTTTGCTTTTATCTGATTGCATCCATTGAGCATTTACTGAGCATTCTATGAGAGTTTATTACTGCAATAGATGGAGAACTATGTTGAGGACCAGAAAATGCAACTCTTTCCAAGCTTTTCAATGTTAGCAAAGAAAACTCAGAAAAAGCACAAATAGTCACCTATTTAGGACTGTAGCACCAGTGTGTACAGTTAAGAAAACAGGAGAACAAAATATAACTCAAATGAAGAGACAAAAAATCAAATTGAAGTCTATAAGGGAGCTTGGAGATCATTTTTTTCATTTTTGAGTTACCTGTATGTCCATATGATATCTTCATTTGTGGGGGCACATACTTGTGTTGTTACATGTGCACATGTGTTTGGGAGCATGGGAAGGACTGATATTGATGCTGAGAATCACCCTCTACCTCCTTTTCCATTTTATTCATTGAAGTAGACTCTCCTAATCAAACCTAGACTAAATCAATATGGTTCATCTGGCTAGTCAGTTTGCCATAAGGATACCAACTCTGCTTTCCAAGAATGAAAATACTGGGAAGCACCGGAGCCATCCAAAATGTACTCAGATTGTCATATTCACACAGCAAGCACTTTAAACACTGAGACAGCTCCCATCCTGAGATCATCTCTTGCAAAAAGACATAACTGAGAAATCACTTGCCCATAACTGCCCCACCTCAAAAGAAGCATAATATGCTGTCCCATGCCCTTTCCACCTCCAGGCCATAATTCCTTTTTTTGTTCTATTCTGCCTCTCTAGATCCTACACAGCTAGAACACAACAAGAAAGCAGGGTTTAAGGCAGAAAAAGAAAAGGAGCTTTGTCTTTAAAACACAGAGCTTGGTGACCAATGGCCATGACAGTTGGTAAGAGATGACCATAGAAAACAGCCTCATTTGGTAAGCAATCACTGAGTAAGGCCCCAGTGTAGAACTCACGATGTTATACCCTGAAACGGTGACAGTAGATAATAGGTGACGCAGAGTATCTCCTGAAGAGCCCACTTAGAGAGGGCAAGTGAAGAGAAGCAGAGATATGTGGATAATTCAACATAAACCAAGCTTGATGGGAGAGAGGCAAGCATGGTGCTACCGCAGCCGGGGACAACCAATGTTTGTCACACAATACCAAGATGAAGTTCCTGTGTTTCAGATCCCATGATACCTTCGTGTTGGTGTGTTTGTGTAAACGTATTTCATTCTTATCTTAGTTAAGCTTTCTATTGCTGTGATGAGACACCATGACTAAACAAACAAATAAACAAAAAAAACCAAGTTCGGGAGGAAACGGTTTCTTTGGCTTATACTTCCATATTGCTGTTCATCACTGAAGGAAGTCAGGAGGAACTCAAACAGGACAGGATTGTTGAGGCCATGGAAGGGTGCTGCTTACTGGCTTGCTTTTTTACAGAATTCAGGGCTACCACCCAAGGATGGCACCACCACCAACAGACTGGGCCATCCCCTATCAATTCCTAAGAAAATGACTTACAGCTGGATCTTATGGAGGTGTTTTCTCATCTGGGTTTTTTTCCTTCCAGATAACTTCCGTTTGCATGTGAAGTTGACATAGGACTAGTCGGCACACTCTCCTCAATTCCAGAGCAGAATCCACACCTCTTTCTCTAGAATCACTAACCTGCTATCTTTCCCTTGAGTTTCCCATCTTGGTAAAGGAGAGTGCCATGCTTACTACCACTTCTCCATGTGCTCAGACAAAGTCAAGGAGGCATCCTTCACTCCTCTCTCCTTCATTCCTTACACCTAACCATCTCTTAAATAACCCTAAAAACTCATACTCTGAATCAATGACCTAGTCCAAGGTATCATTCTCTCTCTCTCTCTCTCTCTCTCTCTCTCTCTCTCTCTCTCTCTCTGATGGAAGTCCATGCTTTCTCTCACTTTCTTGGCTCTTGATTCACTGCTCTCTGGAAAGGATGTGTTCTTTCTCTAATACACATGTAATCATAGTTTTCTTTTTACTTTTGACCTTAGAATTAAAAGCAGAACTGCTTTATTTATTGCACGGTTTTCCCTACTGACTTCTCCAATCTCATTTCTCATTAGTTTTCTTTCCTTTTACACACAGCATTCGACTTTGTTAATATTGAATTCTATTGGATTCCTTAATATCACCATGATTTCTTCCCCCTAAAACTATTGCTTTCATACCTGAATTCATACTGTGCAAGCTCACTAAGGCATATGGCCAAAGACAGAAAGTGCCATGTGTGCCACTTGGCTACTTCCAGTTCATTCTTACATTTCAAATGAAACTTCCCTTCCTCCAGAATTCCCCTGTTCTAATCCACCTCAATTGGTCTGCCAAAAATGTACCCTACTTGGTTGTTTGTTTAGATATACATCCTTAGGATGGATTATGTGGTTCCATAGTAGATTCCACAGGGTACTTACCTAGCATTAATAAATACCTGTGTCTTGTCCCCAGAACCAAAAAAGAAAGAGAGAAAAATGAAGGAAGGGAGGGAGAGAGGGGGGAGAAAGAAAGAAAGAAAGAAAGAAAGAAAGAAAGAAAGAAAGAAAGAAAGAAAGAAGTAGCATCTTACTCAGAGGACAGGCAGGTTTAACTCGTGCAGAGCTTAAACCAGTTCAGTAAGTTATGAATGACTGATTGAATAAATGATTACGAGGTGAAACACAGAGCACTTCATCTCAGGTAAGCAAGTCTCCATAGACATAAAGAATACCCTTTATGTGAAAATGAGGTACATTGGAAACACTTTAAAAGGTTCTTATCCCAGCAGGCTGCAACAGGACTGGGTCACACTGTGGCTGAGACTGTCATTTTCCTGAGCATTAAATTTGTTCACAATTGTTAATGGGTCTGAAAAAAAGCAATTATAATGGTAACAAATTAGGGGTCTGTTACACTAACTAACTTTTCTCTATTAACACAGAATTTACTTTGAAGAGCAGAAAGAGCAAAGTGAGCAGATTTCATAATTGCACGACTTTATTTTCACTTTGCTCTAACTTCCCCAGCAAAACACAAAGAAAGCTTTGCTCAAATGGGCCATTACCCGCAGCATCTCCGGATTAGAAGATGATGTGTACCCTTTCCTCCTTTCCTAAGGTGCCTGGAGGTCCTCATGGTGTCAACCCTGCCCTAGTGGTGAAAAGCCTCTCAAATTTCATGTTTATTAACACACAGCCATGTAATGTTTAATTTAAAATCTTTGTTCACAGCACCCGAACATATCATCTGGATGAGCTAATTCTCATTTCCGCTTCACAACACTGGAGCTAAGGTCAAGAAAAGTTAAGTGTCTCCTTCTGACATGAAAATTCTGGAGGCAGAAAAACTCTGGTTTAATGAACAGAGATGGGAGAGTCACCTTGAGTGCAGAAGAGGAGAAGAGATGGATGTAAGGCAAATGCAAAGTAGAAGTTTGCTTGTTTAGATGGACTAGCTTAAGACAGTTGTGTCTTACACATTTTCCTGAATGTGGGAAGTAAATGTTTGCAATGACCCAGAATTCCCTCCATTTCTTGTTGTGTTCCCATCGTGACACTAGAGTAGACAATGGGACAGCCTGGTGCCAGTGAATCACTAGCATGGTGTGTTAAGCCACCCTTAGCAGCCCTGTCCGTTCCAGTCATCAGTGGGCAGAATGTCTTTGTGCAGGTACCAGACTCCTGAAGAACTTGCAAGGCCAGCAATCCTGATACTTTCATCCATGTCATCCAAGCGTTAAGAACAATTCTGAGTCGCTTCAGGATTCTAAATTCAATCCTAGTTTCTAGGCATTGGCTGCCAGGGTCATCATGGTGGGCAAACACGCAATTCTGTTGGCTCTTATTGAATAAGCACAGCTGAAACCGGTTTACATTGTCTTATCTTTTCCATGTGTTGTATTTAGATTTGTCCATTGGAAAAGTTTTTCACAGCTGGCAAGATTAGTTCACATATCTTACTAGGCTAAAAAAAAAGTAAACTAATAAAAGTGAGAACAGATTCAAAAGTAAAACGAAAGCTTATCTGTCTCATTCACCTGTCTAGCAAAGTGATATAGCACATATGTTTTAAGAAATATTTTGACTTTGGAACATGCAGGAGAATTGTTGCTTTAAAATCAGAAGTGAGAAGAAAGTTACTAATACCCTCCTCGTGGCTACTGCCAATGATGGAATTTTAAACTCTCTTCTGGTGCCTCCCATCAGCAGAATTTCATGCTCCCTTCATAGTTTTCCTGATGCTGTGATAAAATACCGTGAGGATGGCGTCTTGAGAGGAGAGGGTTTAGTCTGTGTCACGGTTCAAGTTCATGATCAGCTATAGCAGATAACTCATTTGGTCCTGTCACATCTGCAGTCAGGAAGCAGAGAGAGAAATGCTTGCTGCCTCTCAGTTCTCTTCTGTCATGCAGACCAGGATCCCAGATCCTACTCCCAGGCAGGGAGTGGCACCACACCCACAGACCAGGATCTCTCACGGAGTGTGCTCACTGGCCTGCATTGTATTTGATTTCAAAATCAGACAATTCAAAAACTAAAATTAACAATGACCATACCTAGTCATGTCCTCTCTCTAAAACTCTCCCTCCTCTTCTCCTGTAGGCCACCACTCTGGTTTCTCTTTCTAACACACAGGACATTTGTTCTTTTCTCTCTAATTTCTCTTCACCTCAACAAACGAACACCAAGCTGCTCCAATTTCGAGACTTAGGTTTTTTTGTTGCACACACATATGCCTTGACAAGATTCATCAGTTCTGTAGCATGCTTGTATGCATGAAAGGATGAATGATGACTGTGTTAGATAAATATTAAACCTTAAAAAAAGCACAGCTATTTTGTATAAATGTTACAAACAGAGAAATTGAGTCTCTAGTTCTTAGTCAAGATATCAGTGCTAGTGAAGATTACTACCCCCCAAAACACAACAACAACAACAGCAACAAAAACAAATATCAAACACAAAAAAAAAGGAGACTAAAATTTTGTCCCTAAATATTAACAGTCTGTTGGGAAGGGGAAACCACCCCATTCATAAAGCCAGACCATCACCGGAATCCTGTTTGACTTAGCATAATACCCATCACTGTCGAAAGTGAAATACTTTGCCAGCTAAGTGAAATGTTCGGCACTTATGATATCCATGGTTCTCTAGACTCTTCTGCTTTTATTGTCGTGATGTCTTTGTGAACATGGTAATTGGGTTGGACAATGGCTGAGTCTTTAACCATCATTCCAAAACAAATATGACAAGAGCAAAGAGAATATTGCATTTCGTTTCTTTTCCTATTACGTGAGTGTGGCTTCTGATTTGGGAGCTGGATCTTGCATCTCCCGCTGCTCGCTAGCATTCCCGTGGCTAAGCCGTGCATAGTGGCAGCTTTTTCATCCATCTTCTTCCAAAAGTGTCAGCACTCTGGTCACTATCTCACAGAAATACACCTCTGCAGAAGTGGGGACTGTAACTCAAGTGGCCGAATGTTTACCTTGTTTAGTGTGTTTACCTAGAATCTTTACTGTACCTCTGTGATATGATTTCTGTAGTACATGTTCTGCCAGAACAATGCATTTTCCATCACATGATAGCTAGACAATAAATATTTGCCACTTTCTATACAGCAGATCTTCTTTAGGAAGTCCTATTCTTGGGTGTTAAAGCAGCTTTGCACCTATCTAGAATTTGTTGTTGGTTTTAGTTGGAGCAGCATAGGCAGTTCAGTGTTGGTGCACTGAGTACCTAATGTGTGAAAGTTAACAACCTGTCTCACTCTTCTCCACATGGGGTGTGGTAAGAAGTAATCAATACCGTGTACTCTGAAGACATCGCTACTGTTAGTAGAATCCCAGTCAGAGCCAATTGTTCCTGAAGAGCAAAGCTTCAGGGCTGGTGAGATGGTTCCACAGGTAATAGTGCTTTCTTATAAGACTAATGACCTGAGTTAGGACGCCAGAGCCCACAGCATGAAAGGGGGGAATGAACTCCTTCTTTTCTCAAACCTCCATGTACATGACATGACATACACACACATACACGAGGAAAAGAGAGAAGCAAGAGAAACAAAACCTCTGGGTCTGTGTTCCCAACGCTGGTGATAGCTGAATCACCTTTAGAGGATCCCTTGGCTGCACCCCAGACTAATTATTGCCCAGGAAAAAAATACCTGCTCATTGATAACTTTTCAAGATTCTCCAGAGGCTTCCAAAGGAAAACCAAAACTGAACCCCACACTACTGATGTGTCTACTGACATTATGGCTCTATGACTGGGGTCCAGTGAGAATGATAACTCTCCAGTTCATGAAAAGGATTGGTATTCATACCTTCGTCAATGCATTGCTACAAGGATTAAGGTTATCCACAGAGCATGTAGAAAATGCTTCCAGGATTAAACGGGGTACAGGAATGAGAGCTTAGTTCACAGGTGAACCCAGCCTAATTTCATTCTCTCCACACTCAGGAACGCTTCCTTTAGTTCAGTTTTCCTCACATACACATAACCCTATGTCTAGTATATTTTTCATTTCTGCTTATACAAGTCTTCCAATGTATGTTAGGATTCAGATGGAATCTCAGTATATGCCAATTTCCAGTCACACACTGGACAGATCACTTGGGAATAAATATGGCAGCATGTACACCTGAGGGAAAATGGAAGAGTGAGACAGAAAGAGGGATGAGAGAGCTTACCAACCATTGTTCGGACCTTGGCTGCTACAGTCGGAAGACAAAAAGGATGGGGGGTTAATACATTTAAGTTACAAATAAAATGAATATGAAAGTAATTGTCAAGATAAGAAACAAGGCCCACAGGGTATGGGAACCTGAACACTTCCTAGTCTAGCATTGGTGGGAAGACTAAGTTGAACAGTTTATCACACAAGTAGGGCAATAAGATTTGAAATGCTCAGGGTAGAGCTGGAGAGGTGTCTCAGCAGGTAAAGGCACTTGCTGCCCCTCTAATGGATTGTGTTCATCTCCTTAGTCCCACGAAGTAGGCAAGAACAAACTTCCACAAATTATTCAGGCTTCCATACATGTGCCTTCATACAATACCTCACACACAGACACACTGCTGCGAGGACCATATGAAGAGTACACAAACAAATAAATATAACCTAAAAAAGTTTTTTAAAAAAGCTCATTGAGAGTAAGCCTTCAATCTTCAGGGAAAACTTATCAAAAGAGCTGTGCCACACAATGGCAGAGTGCTGCGTTCTCATTATAGGAGCGTTCTACCAGTTCAGAGCATCCACCGCACACCATTTATTTCCTTGAGACAGTTCCAAGAAGAAAAATGCCAAATAATTATGTTCCTTTCCACACATATTGCTATTCAATATGAAAACTAATCTGAGGAAGGAGAAAATAATTTCTCTTTACCTTTCTAACACAATTTACTTTTATTATCTAAGCTCTTTATGCCTGAAAATATGATAAACTATTGTGGTCTACTTCTTAAAGCACAGTCTTCATTTTCTCTTAATTCCCACTCTGACTGTACCATACGAGGAAAGAGTTTCTTGATAATGAGTATGTAGCAAAAATAACTAAGACGATATGCGTCGCTCTATTTTCTCACATTTTTGATTGAAAAAAACATGATGTTTATTACATTACAGTAATGAGAATAATTATTCCCAACATATTTAATAAAGTACTTTAGATTTGACTATTTCTATTAAATTAACCAGATGGTGGCAGCACATAATTTTTATCTAGAAATATACATTAATTATTAACACTTAAATGTAGGGTAAAACAACAGACTTCAGTCACATAGCAGCACATCTGCAAAGGAGATTGTTGGCAATTTGAAAATGCTAATTCTGTGATTAATCTTCCATTTGGCTACTGAGCAACAGAAGCGCCACAAAAAAGTATTTAAGATGAATGATGACACACTCATGCTTCAAATTACATTCCCGTTCCATGCAGCAGAAGGACACTTTGGAGGAAACAGGAACTTTTGTCACAAATCACTTTATAAGATGTATTCTATTGATACATTCACTTTTGAGAAAATGAAGTATATTCTTTTCTTCTCTTCCAAAGATTTGTTTTGGGGGCAGCATTTAATTTTTAATGAAATTTTGAAATGATAATGTAATTACATCATTTCTCCCCTTATTTTTTCTCTCTCCAACTTTTCTCATATAACCCTAGTTGCTCCCCGTCAAATACATTGGCTACTTTTCTTTTAATTGTTGTGACATATATTGCTAAACATATAAAGACAACCTGCTTAGTATGTATAATGTGACTTATACATATAAGATGATCAACATGACATAACTCCCCTAATGTGCAATAGTACACACCTTAGTCATAAACAATAGCTCTCTGATTGGCCTTAAGACAAGCAACAAGAGTAAACTCAGGCTTGATACAGGAAACCTAGCCAGCTAACTAGGGCGAGACAGTAATGGGTCTTGGAAGATAATCTACCACTGACTCTTTACCAGTTCAGTTCTTAACTACATTCTAAATTATTTTATCCATATTACAAATGAGTGTAGTTCTCATTCCTCATCAAAGAATTTTGTCTTTTTAACAAGTGGACCATAACAGTAAACAAATATGTTTACATGCTCCATTCTGAATTCTCCCTTCACAGAATCACCAACTCCAAATCTCTGACAGTCACCCTTAAACAGAATAAAGAAAATTGTCCTTGACTGTTCCAAATCTGTAGTGTTTTTACATCGGAAATTGTGGTGGTTTGAAAGAAAACGACCCCCAAAAGGAATGGCACTATTATGAGCTATGGCCTTGTTGGAGGAAGTGTGTCACTGTGCGAGTGGGATGTCAGGTCTTTTTCTCAAGCTTCACTCAATATGACGTTCAGCCAACTTCCTGTTGCCTATAAGATGTAGGACTCTTAACTGCAGCACAATGTCTGCCTGCATGCCCCTATGCTCCCAAGTGTGATGATAATGGAGCCACCACAATCCAATGTTTACCTCTAAGAGATGCCATGGCCATGGTGTCTTTTCACAGCAATAGGAAACCCTAACCAAGATAGGAATGCAGTGTGTGATGTTCCCCCTCCTCTAACTGAGAGAAACCTGACCATGGAGAAGTTACAAATAAACAAAAGAATGTATTAAGGACATTCTATGAGAGCACAGATGTGTGAAGAAGACGTCCTAACTACAAACAAAGACTGGAAAATACAAATGAGGCTGTTGACACTAAAAAGGACTCTTATAACTTAGAAAAGTAGACTGATGGCACGGTTTTAAAAGTCTATGTTGTAGAACTTTTTAATCTTTTCTGTAAAATGTTTGACAAAATCCAATGTGCTTTCATGATTAAAAGAATCACCACTCAACCAAATGAGAATACAATGAGAATAGCATCAACCTGATGAAGGATATCTACAGAAAACTCACTGGAAACACCCACTTAATTTTGAGACACTAAGATCATCACTATGATAAAGATATGGGCTCTTGTCCCTCCATTCAACTATTATCCAGGATGATTAGACAAAAGAATGATATGACAAGGATCAAGACAGAAAATAATGTTGTCAGTAATTGCAGGTAATGTAATCATAAATGGTTAATTCTAATGACTCTCTAGAAAACTCTGAAAATTATTGGTTCAGTGAGTTTGTAATTTTGAATTTTGATATATAAAACTCAATTACACTTTCACTTTAGCTGTAGGACAAAAGAATTAATCTGCAACCTAGGTGATTTAGAATTCAGATATATAAAATTCAATTATACTTTCACTTCAATTGTAGGACAAAAAAAAGTTACTATGGAACTGAACAAGAAAATCTACTGCTGGTTAAGACTCATACTGCCGGAAGGTTCTATGCAGACTATCTATAAAACAATTAGTGGTCTTAACTAGAACTGAACACTATATGCTAAAATATCAATCTGCCAGGCAAGATGTGCCTATAGGTGCAATAATGGCATGACTGTTATGGTAGTAACCAACCAGTTCCTATTGAATTTGAGGCCTTCTACACAGGAGGAGAGTCATGCCTGATTCTGTAAACCTAGTGAAAAACCATAGCTGTGGAGGTCATGGGCCCTAGGAGGAAACCTCTCATTGTTTTGCTACATGGTTATGCTGTCAAATAGCCTTCTAAATATACTTAATAATAATAATAGATTTTTGCTGCTCTCCACCTTACAGTAATTCCTAAAGGTCTTCAGCAGTAATAGCAATACCATATTCTTCCATTGATTAAATCAAGTTAATTGGGCAATTTAACTTTAATGATAGGTATTGAAATTAATGAGGACATTTCATATCACCCAGAGCACACATGAAATTCCCTTGACACTGTCTCTTCTCTAACTGAAGTCTAGACTGAAGTCCTGGATGTTTCCTCCTCCTTTGTGATCAGAAAGCCTGTATGGGACAACACAACTGGGTAAAGGAGAATACACAATATATATTAAAGGATGAAGCAGCTGCAGTCTCCTTAGTGGTTCACAAGGAGTGAGCATTCCTAGAAGCCCTGCTTCATACACTGCTCAAGTACAGTGAAGCATATAACAGATATTTACTGATTTAAAGTACCAGATGTGTCTCAGTGTGTGCCTAAATAATAACTCAGTCACTGAAAGATATAATAGCATGGCATTTGATACTGAACATCACTGCACTTTTTCCCTCCCTCATCTGCTTTAGCCCATTGTACCATCATAGACTGTGATACAAGCCTTATATTGTACATACAAGCAGCATGGTAGGTAAAGGAATTAGGGAACTTGTTAACAGTAAACTAATTTAAAATTACAGAACGCATAATCTAAATCCAATGGTTGAGATTTTTATAGAGTTTCATGCTGGATACAAATCCTCATGTGACAGACCAGGCAGCTCTATCCTAGCTACAGCATAGTCAGAGGTAATTCCTGAGGAAGAAAATGAATGTTATAAGATGATAATAATGATGCCACTATATTATATGTTGCCAAATGAAAGCTCACCAGAGGTCAGGTGTCACCAGCTAGTCAACTAAAAACAAGTACATCATTGAGCCTCTCGTGGTCTAGACATTCTCAGGAAGTAGATAAATATGATCTTAAAGATAACAAGCCATCAACTGTACCAGCTGAGAACAATGCCCATGATGTAATTCATTGGCAGATCCTTGTATTTTAAATGATTTTCTTCTGGAATGTCTTCTGTGAGCTGAACAAGGAAGACACCAATAGGCATGCTAAAGAGAATGGGGAAAACCCCACAAGGCCTCAGTCCTACACAAAGAACTAGAGGCAACAAAGGAATTTTTAGAATATGAAAAATAGTCTTTCCCAGGGAATAGCACACCAAATGGCTATCCGATATCAAAATGTTATTCTCAAATTATGCAAAGAGGTAACATTATACAAATTTAACAGGTTATGTTTAGAAATATATGTATGCATGCATATATTAACAATTAGTTAAAAGAAAAGTCAAGAATTTGAAAGAGAGTACAGAGGGGTATATGGGAGGAGTTGGAGGGGAGAAAGGAAAGATTAAAAATATTATAATTATATTATAATCTCAAAAGGAAGTAAAAGAAGAAAAAATGCCGGTATCTGCTGTGCTTTTTCAGGCTGGTAGGCAAAGAGTAAACACAAACATATTTAAATTCACTTTCTGGGTGCAATAAACATTACTGTGAGAACTCCTAATGAGGACAGAAAGCATCAATGACACAGACCAACCATTGGGTTGAGAACAGAAATATCAACATCGGCACAATCTCCTAATTTTCTCATCTTTTTTGTACATTAGTTGGTTAATGGACTTGAGCCAGGATATCTACACAGACAAAACAAAGTGGATAATTGAACAATTATCTGATGAATTTAAACACTAACAAAAGTGACTTTGGATAATTGGGGATTTGTTCTAATCTTTTTTTGTGAAAATTATGTAGGTGGTGGTTGATATGCTCATGCACTCCAACATTTCCCCTACATATTAGAGCCACCTAAGCAGATTTCCTATGCCTAGGAGAGAGGCACTGCCTGATGCAGAGCTATGGTACCATCACTAGAAGTTTACTTCACGGAAGAGTCTGTGAAACCTTTGTATCAACCCTTTTCTAAAAGCAGACTATCCATGATGGAAGAGAGAACTGCATCTTTCCAGGTATCACCTAGATCCAAGCTTTGTCATTACACAGATTCATAGGAGGTAGTTGTAGAGGTACACCTGGGTCCAAGCTTTGCCATTACATGGATTCCTGGATTCCTAGTAAGTAGTGGTAGAGGCCACATCTGGGTCCAAGCTTTGTCATTACATGGATTCCTAGGAAGTAGTGGTAGAAGCCACACTCTAACATTCTTCCTTGAGGAACACCTGGCTCTCTATGGCAGTATGTACGAGGGTGAGGAGAGCAGATTTCAGGGCCTAAGCATTTCCACGTGGTTTCTGTGGAACTTTGCAGACGATCAACTGCTTTGCATGGATAGGGCTTTTACATGCCAGTATTTCCTATCTATATATAATCAATGAGGAAACTGAAAATTGGAGAAAATTAGTAACTAGCTTAAAAACATATATTGGTGAACTGGAAGAAACAGCACCAGATCTGGTTTGACTAGATCCAAAACTACTGTACTGTAATGGCTTCAATATTACCTTTAAATAACCCATTTCTAAAAGGTGAAAGCAAACTGTCTCTTAAATTTCTTCCTCTATTATGAAGTGCTTTCACGGTGACATACAATAAAATAGTCTTGCCATTGTATTGGATAGCTTGTTTGTTACGAAAAAAAAACATGTGCCAGAAACTATTCAAGAGTGGAATTTATTTCTGCTACTGGTTAAAAATGATTCAACCAATGGTTACTTGTCCCCATGAACTTGGACATAAAATCAAGGCAATGGGAGTGTCTCAACAAAGCAGAGAAGTGGGGAATATAGGAGTGGATCAGAGTGAGCTATTGCACCAAGGTCACATTCCCAAGCACTTATATACTCCAGGTAGACTCTACTTTATGATAGTATGAATCTACCAAAAAACTAATCTGTTTTTTTGGGGGGACAATCCTATCATGTGCTAATCCCCCCCAAATAATGACAAATCATAGATATGTCAAATGTTGTGTTTTACCATCCTCTTAGGGGTTTCTTAATTCAGTCGCAATAGCCAACAATCCCAACCACAATGATTTCTGTTCTACAACAGAAATCCCTCTAATCACATCTCACAGTGCTCCTATACATGACCAGTCCACTGAATCAATCCATCAGTGTGGCAGAAACTGGTTCTTAAGGAGTCAACATAAGAATTAAGAAGTATGCATGCCTCATGGTGAGGAGCTAGCTTAGGTCTTTTCCACCAACTCCCTCAGCCTTCCCTTCTAGTCCATCTCCATTCCTTGATTTCAGTTTCCCATCTATAGAATCATATTCTACCCACAACTTCTGAGTAACCACACCAGGCCAGGCCTTGGATAGGTGATTTTCACGACCCTTCCTGTCCTCCACTAGAATCTGTTACAGACTCAGTTGTCTGTAGCAATCGGTTTACAAACCATCCTTCTCTTATCCCACCTCCACATCCAAAGGATTTCACCTCTTTGTGTTCAGATCCAGGATTCCCCTACCTCTTTCAGTCCTGTCTTTCCAGACTTAATTTTTGGAATACTACAGCCTGTTTGCAAGAACCCATCTTCTCACCCTACCTGCATTCTCCAGGGACTCTGTCTCAGAACAAGATCCCCTAGCTCCTTCCCACATCCCTTCTCAGCTTTTCATTACAGCCCATCTCCTTTCCTTTCTTCCAACTACCAACCCATCTGCCCACCCACAGAAGAGCACTCTACCAGGATATCTGTATCCTCCACACTTATCTAGGATCTAGAGTGGGCAAAAGAAACCAAAGAATGGTGCACACAGCCAACTAAGACAAGACCATATATCAACAGCAAGAAACACAATAAACATAACTTGAGATTCCTAGACATCAGTACAAAATCACAAACATAAACAGCCAAAAGGAAATATGATGAGGGATAACTAACACTAAAGGCAATTTAGCATTATTTAGAAAAAACACATGGAAATATACTACTATAGATTGTACTGAAAACACATACAAATATGAAAGAACCTAAATGGAGTCATCATATAATAGGGGAGGGATGCCCTCAAAAAGCAATCTTACACCACCAAAAAAACTCTCCAGTGACAGGAGCAGGTTATGTCTTGAGCCATTAGTCAAAGGGAGCTCATGAAAAGTCAAAAATATCACAAGATATTAGCGGGACTATTGATTGATCTCCACAGTCTGATAGTAAGTCCCTATTGCTGAAACCAACATTTATATCAAACATCAAGAAGTCAAGCTGGTACATTCATGGTACCTGAAGGTACTCTGCATCTTACAAGAAGAGAAAGGTAATCATCAATATCTCACTTCTCCAAACCCCATAACCTATAGCAGTGGCCTGCCAGCAAGATATATTAATGCTGTAGTGGCACAAATGTCATGAGAGTAACCAACCAAGTTTCTGAATTGACTTAAGGCCTATTCCAAGCCCATGCTTGACACTGTTAAAATGGCCATTCTAGACAGGTTTTGAGCCAAACAGGAAACCTACTATTATTATTCTACTAAAGGAAAATATCATTAAAATGACTCCTAATGACATTCTGCTGTATTAATAGATTAGTGCCTCAATCAATCATCATAAAACCTTCTTTTTGCAGTAGATGGGAACAAACACAGAGACCCACAGCTGGAGAATGTGCAGAGTAAGAGACTTTGGAGCACTCAGTCCTAAGTGGGATGTCTTCAATACCCTTCCCTCATGTCTTAGAAATCAATGAGGAAAAGGAAGCAGAAATATTATAAGAGCCAGAGGTGACATATAACTCCAAGAAAACAGTATCTTCCAGACACAAGAGAACTGATATATGTATGAACACACAGAGACTGTGGCACCATGCATGAGGCCTCCACAAGTTCAAGCCAGATGGTGTCATACCACAGGGAGGAGGGAGTAGACGTAGACTTCCACTCCTAACCAAAAAATGATCTACAATTGATACCTGCTGACAAAAGAAAAATTAGTTTTCTCCATTGGAGTTTCACCATGTACATTAACCACATTCCATGACAGGTTCCATGCCCAGGAGTAATTGATTAACACAAAACTACTTCAAACGTATTTTTGAAGATTTCCATCTTATTTTGTATTGTTTGGGAATTTTTGTATTATTTTTTGTCAACATTTTTTTATTGAGAAAAGAAAAAAAGTTTCCGCCTCCTCCCAGCCTCCCATTTCCCTCCCCCTCCTCCCACCCTTCTCCCCCTCCCTCCACTCCTTTCTCCCTCCCCCCACTCCTTTCCCCCTCCCCCCACTCCTCTCTTCCTCCCTCTCCAATCCAAAGAGCAGTCAGGGTTCCCTGCCCTGTGGAAAGTCCAAGGTCCTCCCCCCTCTGTCCATGTCTAGGAAGGTGAACATCCAAACTGGCTAGGCTCCCACCAAGCTGGAACATGAAGTAGGATCAAAACCCCGTGCCATTTTCCTTGGCTTCTCATCAGCCCTCATTGTTCGCCATGATCAGAGCTATCGATCTTTTGCTTTTCTATTTTGATTTCCAATTTTGTACTTCTCTGTGTGTTATTCATATCTGTGTGTATATGTTTCTTTTTTGATTGTTGAATGCAATTGGCCCCCATAATATCCTAGGGAATGTCACTATTAGGAGGTGTGGCTTTTTTGGAGTAGATATAACCTTGTTTGAGGAAGTGTGTCATGGTGGGGGCAGGCTTTGAGATTTTCTATGGTCAGGATACTGCCTAGTATCTCAGTCAACTTCCAGCTGCCTTCTGATCAAGATGAAGCCAATACCATATCTGCCTACATGCCACCATGCTTCCTGCAGCCAGCCACATTCCCCACCATGACCATAATGGACTAGACCTCTGAACTGTAAGCCTATACCTCAATTAATTTTTTTTTCTTTTAAGAGTTGCCATGGTCATGGTGTCCATTCACAGAAACAGAAACGCTAAGACATCCTGTCTGAAATTGTTGAGATTCTTTTATTTATTTATTTATTTATTTATTTATTTATTTATTTATTTTACATCCCTACCGAAGTTCCTGCTCCCTCCTTTTTCCCCATTGCCTGCCCCTGCCTTAACTCCATTCTGTCAATCCACTTTTTCTCTGTTTCTATTCAGAAAGGAGTAGACTTCTTATGGGTGTCAAAAAAGCATGGCATATCAAGTTGAGGTAGGACTTAAGTCCCCCACCCCTTGTATTAAGCTGGGCATGGCATTCCTGTAGAAAAAAAAATCAGCTAAAGACCACATAGTACCAAGTGTAATAAATACTGAAGTAAAAAGCAGTTTCTTCTACATGTGAAGTGAGGAATTTTAAGTGACTATATTCAAACCCTATTTTATGTAAACTGGGAGTAATATATTGTTTTCATATTGAAATCTATTTCAAATAGCTCAAAGTTCTCTATTTTGTCAAATATGGGCGATGTTTTTTTTAAACTTTTAAAAATACCTCTATTTGAAAAGCAAAGCAAAGAATTAATCACACATAAACTTCCAGAGAAAGAGGGAATTATATATCATATGTAATATCAAGTGGCAATATCCTGACATTAGACTGGACAAGAATTACTATGAAAAATTGCTTGGTTTAAATAGCAATTAAGGACTGAATGGGGGAAAGTAATCAGGAATATGGGTGATTTAGCCAGTAAAAGAGCATTAGGTAGGTAATACAGTACTCAAAATATTCCCAATGAATATTCATGAGTTGATCTTCTTTTGACTTATTGAATGGTGACATTTCCTAGTAGGAAAACATTTGACTAAAAGAAAGCGGCTCTTGGGCATCTCTGTATTATAAAGTTCATATTGTAAAGACAGCAAAATTAAGTGTTGTGAATAAGGGGTGGGAATTTTCATAACGTGTTGGAGAACAGAACCTTGAAATCAAAGTGGTAATTTCCTGCTTCCAGAAAATCCATGCAGGTTTTTATGATCATCCCAACAAATAAAAAAATATCTCAAAAAGGCTTGGTTTAAAAAGCAGGTCTGTCTTTTTAGCCCATTTTCTAACATTTCTGCATGAGCTTGTTTACTTGATTATATTCATTAAAATTGAATTTTGGAAGGAAGTTGGCATTAAAAACATTTCAAAGAAGTTTATGTCCAATTTAAAGAAAGTCAGTTCTTCAGGTCCTCTGAAACTTCTGGAGAAAAGCTAGTAACAATAATTGCTGAGGGAGAAGGGGTTGAGAAATTCCTCAAGCCAAAAAGTATCCTCTTAGAAAGTGAATTACAGAATCTGAAGTGGGTATGGAGCTGTGAGCATGCGTGCGTGTGTGCATATATGTGAGTGTGTGTGGCATGGGGGCAAGTGTGGGCTTCACTGAAGAACCTGTTGAGAAAATGCTCTGAGTTTGACACAATTTAGTCAGACAAGCTGTCTGGGGTGTTCTATTTGTCACCCAGTAGCATGAGAAAAATATATAAATACAACTGCATCTTGCTGCCAAAGTACTTCCTTGTGAATACACTGTCAACAGCATCTCCTTTTTACATCTTGTCTCAAAACATGACAGTCAACAAAACAGATGCTTCCTCCTTAAGGGAGCTGACCAGGACTTCAGAGCTAAAGGGAGATGGAACCCACCCTGGGCCGCACTCACGAAAGCATCATCTCATCAGGAAGCTCTACTCTACAAAACCTGCAATGACTACTTCAGGCTGACTTCCCCTGCCTTCCTCCCTCCACCTGCTCTGTCTTTGCCTCATAGGTGTGAATGTGCTTAGCATCCAAGACTTAAAGATAGGAATACTTCCATATCTTTTTTTTTTTTTTTGATTTTTTTTTCGAGACAGGGTTTCTCCATGGCTTTTGGTTCCTGTCCTGGAACTAGCTCTTGTAGACCAGGCTGGCCTCAAACTCACAGAGATCCTCCTGCCTCTGCCTCCCGAGTGCTGGGATTAAAGACGTGCACCACCACCGCCCGGCTACTTCCATATCTTAACAAAACATCGTGGTTATACCCAATAAAAACTTCTCTTCCTCAGCCACCAAATGTAAGTGCAATTCCTATTACCCATATTTTGAATTTGGGGTTTACTAAAAGTTCTATACAACCCATAAAAATGTACATCTCTCAACCCTTTTTTATGGGGAAGGTTGAAAGCAGAGCCTTTCTAAAGTTAACGTGAAGATGAATTTAACTTAAAACTATTGAAACTTAACAGGAACTCCAAACATTCTTCATTTCCATCAAAAGTAAAATTCTTGGTTGGTTTGCTTCCTGGGGAGAAACAGCACATGATCACCAGGGAGATGGATACTTATAATTAATCCACGCTGTGAATGTCAGCTTCAGCATAACTTCTCCCAGTGCACTTGTCATAGTGTCGCGCTCATCCTTGAGGGATCCATCAATTCACACAGAGGCATCGGGAGGCCAGGAAGCAAGTTTATCTTCATTTCTTCCTTCTTTCCAAGGTTAACTACCTTCAGATCACTTTCAGACTAAAATAAAGTACTAAGGGTTTTTTTTTTTCTTGGAGTTTTAGTTCTTAAGTGTTAAAATAAAAGAAAAATTACACTTAAAATGAATGTGGTCATACTCACAGACTAGAGTGATGTTCTGATCAGGGTAGCGTTAGTAACCTTGAATTCTATTGGTGTATTGACTTTGATCAATAAAGGACCTAAAGTAATACACGGTAGACATACTGATAGTCTCCAGATACAATGGCGTATCCATGTGTTTCTACAGATAGAAAAAGATATCTTCCATAAAATGATAGAGATGTTTATTGCAAGAAAGCAAGGACAGTGGCTGTGTCATCGTACTTAGTCTTAGTTTTCAGGATGAAGAGGGACCTGACCGTGAGAAAATGAGAGCCAAACAAAAGCAGCACAATAGTGAGCTGACCCCTTGTTTTTCTGTCATCTTTCTGTTCCCCAGGCATCAAACCAGCTATTCCTTGTTTGTTTAAAAAATAGTTTATTTAAAATATTGTTTTATGAGCCACAGTTTAAATTGGATTCAGCTTTCTTAAAATTCTTTTATTTAAATATAACTTTATGTTCTTTTTTCCTTTGCATTTGTTCTAAATATGTTCTTTACCCATACTTTAAAAAAAAGGTCAGGCTTTTTTATTGTAAATAAGGTATCATATTTTCTTTAAATGCCTCTTCTAAGTTCAGAATGCATAAAGCCAGGACTTCACTGCTAGCACTGTCCCGCTCTGTATTCAGCTATGTGATTTCCTTCATGAGTTTGGAGGCATTTACCTTGTTTATTATGAATTTTTTGATTTCTATTATTTTAGTTCAAATGTCTCCCATCCTATCTTTACTCCATTTTTTTTATTTTTAGCCACATTTTAAACTATACAAATGTTTAAGTGTTATAGAATTATGTTTTTTCATTCATGTATCTTGCCCTGCTAAATCTCAACAGATACTTGCCAATTTTATCATATATGTGCATTTTGTGCACTTAAACATCATCTTTCCCTTCCATCAAATGAAATTTATTTTGAAGTCCCCATGTTGTCTTATCTCTTCCTTCATCAGTGACCCAAAATTAATGGCTCTTAACCATACTGTAAAACAAAGAAATAGTCTTGAGTTGAATTTAGTATTTCCAGTGGCAGAGCATGCAAATTCTCTTATGTTAAATCAAACAAGTCATAAGCTTGGAGTGCAGCAGATATCATAAATGCATCCTTTTCAAGCTTCTACAACAGTTGCTGTAGCTTCTGATATTTATTGGACTGTGTGATGAATTATATAACCTTGTTATGTCCCTTTAAAAACCACCTATGAATCCCATGTAAATTCTCTTCTTTCTGGGATGTTGCAGTGCAGACCCTGAGAAACAGAAGGAGAAAGTTGCTGGATAGATGCGATTTCTGGTTCCCTCTCCTCCATTAAAACTGAGATAATATGGTTTACTCAGCTCTCCAGACACAGCATTTAGTCAAAGTGTTTACTTCAAGTTGTCAGAGGCAAGAGGCCAAGGAAGAGATTCAATTTATAGCACAGAGACACATTTTTACATAATCTAACTTGAAATTCCTTGAAAGAAGACACATGTTGAAAATAGCCACCACTAAAAATACTAGAAAGCAGGGTGCTGAATCCCTTTTCAACTTCTTGCTCTTGTGTCTTCTCAAAGTAGAACGGACCATAGGTTACCTTGTAATTAGCATCTGAGAAACTTAGTGGCAATATATTGAAGGACTGTAAGCCAAAATCAAGAGTATAAAGAAACTACAAGTCTTTAAAGCAAAACATATCTTGAAATTTAGAGATCAATACAACAAACAACAGAAAACAACCATAAAAAAGAGATGATTTTCATCCTAGGACAGCTGACAACTGTTTTATATATATATATATATATATATATATATATGAGAGACCTGTATGGTGCTGCCCAATACACTATGGTCATAATTGTATGACATCACATATTTTGTTTTCTAATAATGTTTGTGCATAATTACCTTTGTCACTTATTTGTAGACTACAGCAAAAACACATGTTTTAAAATGCGAAGGACTGGCTTTGAGAAAGTCCGGATAAGTGATAAAGTTAGTCTAACATAGCTACAATATGAAGAAACTAATGATCATGTAATAGATACAAGAACACTAATGGAACATTTTCTACATCCCAAGATTTTACTAATCTTAACATCACATTACTTAATTTAAAGGTGATAAAAAATGTATGGTATTAAACAGATAGTAGGTATTGACACAGAAACAATAACCCACAAGGGTCCTAAGTTCAACTTCAATTGTGTTGTACATTCTCAACAGGATTCCAAAGAGTAGACAATCCATGGAGAGTAATAAAGGTTCTGAAAATACTACAGTACCATTCTGAATGCTTGAGCCTTCTCAAGAGACGTAAACTGAATAGATAAATAATTATGAATGGAAGCCTTTGATATTGTCCCAGCATTGAACTCCATGGGTTTTTCACAACATTCTAAGAACTCTCCTAGGGAATCAATAGAATCATTTTCTTCACAAATCCAGCAGGTTTCCATGATCAGCCTCAGTTGACATTATATTCGAGGAACAAGGCTAACTGACTAAGGTAAGCTTCCTTGTCTACCTCTGCCAAGTGAACCATGTCAGTCAAAGGACTATGCGAGGACCATATGGGGTCCTTACCATCATGTATTTAGAGTTAGGTCATGCAACAGTCTCATCTGTAACATTAATCCATTACACTGACAAAACCCTGTTCTAACAATCAGTGAGAAAATAAATAGTTGTTAAATTCAAAATGGAAATAGAAATGTGGTCACTATACCAGAGGCAGAATGATCTAAAGGAGTTGGTTCAACTTTTCCAAGAATTATTGCAGACATTCAAGGACCACTCACTGTAGACCTACAGAACTCAGCTGAACCAAGTATTGTAATGTAATATTTCTGTAAACTAAGACATGTTATATAAAACCTCGGTCCACTGCCTCTCTTTGGGAATAACAATTGAAAACTGAACAACAGTATTTGAAGAAAGAGGCAAGTTTGATGCTGGAGATGATGCTACTCAAGAAATCAAGGAAGATGGACTGATGGTGCACTGTATATAACAAGCTTTTAATGTTCCCATTTGAACAGGGACCAAAGGAAAAAGGAATAGATTTTATTCATTTGCTTCAATTAAATTGAGGTGTCTTTGATGTCTGTAAGTATTCCCTATGGCCAAATTTCAGGATTCGGTTCACTGTGACAACTCCTCTGTTTCTACTTCCATCAAAGAAACTCACTTCCATGTTGCTTCAGACTCTAATCTCTGCTCAAATTTCATTTTTTGCCTTCTTCCTGACTTCTTCCACCATTATTTTATGTTTTATGTTTTGTTTTGTTTTCTAGATTTTTGGATTGAAACCTGACAAATACTCATTATTTGTAAAGTATGATGGCTTAATACATGTATATACTGTTAACTGACAACTATAAGTAAATAAATCTACATGTCTGTCATCACATCTGTGTGTACATGTATGCATGCATATTTGCATGTTTATATAGGTGAGTGTGGTTAGTAAATTCATGAGGAGATGATGGATAAAAGGTACAAAACTTTTCATAAGTTGATTGCATTCCTCAGTGTTACTGGTGCTCAATGTATATCAGGAGAAGAGCAGGGTAATTAAATAAATTTATCTACGATATGAATGATAGATGTCTTCTCGATCTTACCATAGTTATTATTTTCAAAAAATAAGATCAAAACATATAGAGTATTTTCAATCACACAGTATGCTTGAAGTCCAAACTAACCTCTAATCAATGGAATCAAATTGTTTTACACATTGAAAGGAAAGGAAATTTTAGACAATGCAGGAGAGCTCTCGCATGGCTTTCTGGCAGTGTGAACAGGCCTCAGCTGAGGAACATCTGAACCAGGGTTATCTAGTTTTGTTGGGAAAGTCTCTCTTGTTAAATGATATTAATGTTACACATATTTAGAACTGGTATTTGGCAGTGAGTTTTGAATGGTGCCTTCTGAGAAGATATTGATGATTCCTGTGAAATTTCTGTAATAGGATAGCATGACAAACAATGACCATATTTGTTGTTTGATGTAAAGATAACCAGGTGGCCAGAGACACGCTAACTTTTCATTTTAGCTAGGGACTTCCTAACCCCTGATAGGAAAGATTCGAGCAACAGCATTGAGGACAACTGGACAAAGATGTTTTCCCCATGTGTGACATCAGTTAAAAAGCAAATAGTCTTCCGTGATTTAACACAAAGGCTGAAAGACACAGCTACACAGTGAACAATGAAGACACACTGGAACCTTGTCATCTACCACACACAAAAGCTCCCATAGAGTTAGAAAGAAACCTGAGCAATGTGTCCCAGACAATCTAATCTATTCTGAACACCCAGATGGCAAACCACTGGCACTCAGATGGAAGGAGCCATAGTTACATAAACTATGGCCAAAGCTTATCAGATTCTCCATCCTATTGGGTTTCATACTTCAAAACAACCAGAACCGCATTGTGTTAAAATGCTTATCACTGTCCCTTAAGGAGATAAGAGTCTGTTGGACAGAGTTGTCAAAAGGAACTATTAAGGATCCTGGCAGGGCTCTCAGGCTGCCTGACATATATGGGACTCTCACTCATCCATCCATCTAACACAGCTCTGGAAGCTGAAATGCATTGCAAAGACATGTTGGACCTATTTTTCTCTTTCTGTTGCTGTGTGCTTCATGGAATGTGTTGAGCTGAGAATGAACTTGGGCCATAGTCTGTTTGAGGCTATTTTTATTTAAAATCAGATAAGATTGTTAAAGGGACTTTAAAAATCTATAAATTGCAAATTGTCAGGCCATCAAGTGTCTTAAACAAGTCCAAATGGCTTCATTTTCATTCTCTATCCTGGACAGTCTCCTTGAGTCTTTCCCACTGGTGTTTTTGGGACACAGTCCAGGCCATTATGAGCAGATCCAGTACTGTGCAGTGATCTTGAGGCTTGTAAAAAAGTTTGGGACTACTTCAAATTACCCGTCGTTTATCTTCTCCAGGGGAGTTGTGGCTCTGTCAAAAGTATATTTTTGATCCACAGTAAGACAATTTGCAGTAGTTCTGCCATTTGAGAAAGACTAGATGTATAGATCCTAGTAAATGCTTAAAATCTTATGTTTTCTTCTCATTGACTCTTCCGTCTTCTGCGTTTTTACTATAACTTGTTTTTTTCTTTCCCATATCTTATGACTAGCCTCCCTTTGCTTCTAGATACAGACTTTTGGCCCTTTGGCTACCTTAACCTATACTGAAATAGTGGAGAGTTCTTTCCATACACAAACAAGCCATTTGTTAAATTTCTGATTGCCTAGGAACACCTGGCTCAACACCCCCCCCACACACACACGCACACCAATATTCTATCATGTGAGTTCTTCACCTTTCTTTTTGGCATTTAAGTAAAACAAGGACTTCTGAAAACTGCTAGAGTTTCAAGAAATTAATAGTGGCATGGCTTAGGGCTGAGAGATGGGTCAGTTAGAAAATGATTGCCTTCTACACACAGGACTTGAATTTGATCATCCCAACTCATGTAAAGTGAAGTCAGATACAGTAACACATAGGGGTGATCCCAGCACCAGAGAGATGGACACAGCTGAATTCCTAGTGCTTGCTTGTCAGTCAGTTTAGCATAGCTGCAGAGTTCCAGGACAGTGAGAGACCTTGTCTCAAGAAACATGATGTATACATTCCTAGAGAATTGTAACTACAACCACATAAAACCTGAGAGAGCTTGGGAAGGAATTCTAGACACAAAAGAACAGAGTTAAGAATGGTAGCCATATTTTTTTTTCAGATAGCCTCTCTTTGCTGGCAGCAAATAGAGGCATAGCTCCTCTAAAAAATGGCTTCCTAACACAACATTAGCAGTTGAAAGGACATGGCTTCTTTAAAAAAAATGGTGGCTTCTGTATATGTGTTGCTTTGGCCTATAGTAGGGTAGAATATAAGCAGACTGGAAGAGATACAGAAGAGAGTAGACAGACTCAAGAAGATGCCATGTAGTTGCTAAAGGAGAATTATTCCCCAGACCCTTACCAATAAGCTATAGCCTAATGTCAATAAACAGATTAATAGAAATGGGTTAGTTTAAGATATAAGAATTAGTTAATAAGAAGCCTGAGCCAATAGACCAAACAGTGTTGTAATTATAAAAAAAGGAAGATGTCCTTCTGTACATATGTTGCTTTATGGGTTAATAAATAAAGCTGCTTCAGCCTATGGCAGGACAGAATAAAGCTAGGTGGGAAATGCAAACAGAGATATACAAAAAGAGTAGGCAGTGTCAGGGGCCAAGAGACACTATGTAGCTGTCAAAGGAGAGACACCTCAGAAACTTATCAGTAGGCCACAGTCTCATGGTGATTCACAGATTAGTAGAAATGGCTTAATTTAAGATGTAAGAGCTAGCTAGAAATATGCGTAAGCTATTGGCCAAAGAATATTGCAATTAATATAGTTTCTGTGTAATTATTCAGGTATGAGTGGCAGGAAAATGAAAGAACAGTCTCCTCCTATCCTCCTACATCCGGCCTCCACAGATATGTGACCCTCACACCTATACATATTTGCACAAACACGTACACACAGTACCAGGTATTATAGATAAGACTCTTATTAACTGTGATTCTTAGAAATCTCATTTGACTCTGCCTTAGTTTCCTTATTTGTGAAATATAGTGTTTGTCCCATCAATGACCTGAAATCAGTGTGGTTAAAGTGAGGTCACTTCACACTAGGCTATGTTATGTCATGGGGTATGCCCTGTTTCTTGTCCTTCATTTTACTCTTTCTCTCCTTCTCCCAGCACCACCCAAATGTAGTTGTTCCTCCTGTAAGACTCTTACTGAGTTTTACCTTCATAAACTCGGTCTAGTGATTCCTTCAAGTACTCAGCCATTGCCCCATTCCAGCTCACAACACCTTTACTGTAGCATCTTTCAAAAGTCTGTTTCTTCTTAGGTAAACTTTAATCCCTTCAGTACAAATTTTCTGTATTCCCTAGAGTATCTGTACATTTATAGCTATTGTGTAGTGCCTAATAAAATGTATGAAATGATAAGTGGATTATATGCAGCTCTTCCTGTTGGACTTTAGTTCTAATTTTTTTTCATTTTAAAATATTCCTTTATGTACCTATGTGAGACTAATCTCTCTTCAAGTCACAGACCTACTTATGGATATGTCNTGTTTCTAAAGAATCTTTCAAAACTCTTTTGAGTTAAATGTCCACTATTGTTACTCTGTGATACACTGTAGATGTTTAATAATAATCTCTCTGTAGGTATGATAGAAATGTTGACCTAAACCTGATTGGTGGGGTTTGTTAGGCTTCATGGTGTAAAGAGCCTCACTGTGGCTGATTCAACATCACAGAAGCTAAACTACTGCTCTACTTACTGGGCCCCTCATCTATTTCTTACTAATGTGTGTTAAAAGATGGACGTTTGTTATTTTTTTCTTCAAATAAGGACTTGGTGTATTGTGAAAGCCTGTTAAGCTAACATTGCCATTTAGACTCTATACATTGATCTTAATTATTTAGGTTCTTCCACTTAGGCAGATCTTAAGCTTACAATGTGACACCTAACAGCTAACACAATTGTTGAAAATGTATTAGTTGCAACTCATAAGCTGAAACTCCAAGGGGGGAAATAAGCTGTTTTAACATCATTCTTTCTAATTTATGTTCAGAGTACTTCATAGCTCTAAAGCTGAGTGGGCAGAGTCCTGTACTGTTACTCATATTCCATCCAGGCCACATTTCTAATGAGTGGCTAACTAGGAAAGCATATTGAATAATGCTGCCTTTATCTTCCATAATTAGCTACAGGATGTGATATTTTATCCCATAACTGTCTTTGGACATATCTGCTCCACCTGAGGAAAATGGACTGCAGTATACTTTGGTGCTTTCCCACATACAACATCCAGGATTTCAATAGTCTAAGGATATGAAGGTGGGCATTGCAATGTAGGCTAATATGAATGAGTGTGAATGAGAATGCCCCTCCTATGCTAAAATATTTGAAAACCCCAGGTCTCAAATTGGTGGTACTATTTTAGAAGATTTATGGCGTACAGCATTACTGAAGAGAAAGTGTCACTAAAGGTGGGATCTAAGGTTTAAAAAAACTCATCCACTTCAACTTTGCTCTCTTTGCTTCCTGCTTGCAATTTGAAAATCCGTACTCTCAGCGTGCTGCTCCTACCCATTTCTTTCTGCTGTGTTCCTTGACCATGATGAACTCACCCCTCCAGAAACATAAGCCCAAATAAACCCTCATCTTGTGTCAGATGACTTGGTCATGGTGTTTTCCCACAGCAACAGAAAAGCTGCTAATATCATGGCCCTCGGTTGCTGTGTAGCTGTGTTTTCAAAGGCTATTGGAAATGCCACAAAACATTTAATTAAAGTATAAAGCTCACAGGGATTAGCTAACCAATGAGTTTTGTAGAATCTATCTTGCAATGGCATTCTGCTCTTTCAGCTCATCTTTCTGCTTTACTGCACAGACTGGCAATGCAAAGCCTGAGAAATGGGTTTAATCACCTGTCAAAAGTCGTGCCTCCCATAAGATGACTTGTAAAAATGTCAAAATAGGATCATTATCTGTGTCCTCAGTTTGTAATTCTTATATCCCTGGTCTGCCTTGTTAGGACACTGAATTATCCAGCCTACAAGATACTACCAACCTTGTATAGCACAGGGTTGATGTATCACCTGCCTGTAGATATTATAGAGAGATGAAACATTTGTTGTGAGCACTGTTAATGCTGCTTTGCATGACCTCTACTTGCTGCTGCACAAATAGCAACTCTGAACTAATGCAAATCAGGAATTCAGCACTGGCTTCTAACCTCACACTGTTCACATGTCAAATGTGAGTAGAAACAGCAGGAAACTGGCCTGCTCTTTCTAATTACAATTATGATAAGAGTTTAGCAGAAGTCTACTTAAAATTATAAAAACCTTTCTGCCCAAGATTGGTGTTTTATCTCATTGTATATTCATATGATTAGGCTCATTTGACTGCTTAGGGGAAAAATGAATCGTGTCCAACATATTCTTATTTAGGATGCTCTGAGAGAGAACCCATGTGCAATCACACATTGTCTCGTTCTCATGGAAATGACACAAGCGTGAAAAACAAGATGATGAGAAAGGCCTTTCCTCTCCTCTCTTAAGATAATCTCTCCCTCCCAGGGAGGCTGCAAATCTTGGGTTCAAATAAAACTCCTTTAATTGGGTGAAATTTCTATGCAAAAACTAATGCTATTTGGACCAGCAGGCAAAGACAATTCTCTGTCTCACCAGGGATTCACATTTTTTTTCCAGCCAAGCTAGGTCCTTCTTTCTTAGCACTGCTGAGACAAAACATCCTCCAATTAAGTGAGGTAGACTTTCCCCTTGTTATCTTCTCATGTGCCAATATGGGTTAAGGGAGAGTGTGCAGGGAGACTGATTCAAGTCATTGATTGAAGAACCATCTGATTGATTGATATTCAGCTGGAATATTCATGCATTGGTTTGCCACTTGGAGAAGCAAGGGCACACAGAAAGGGAGCCAGGCCTGTCAAACACACCACTGAGAGCTTGGCTCTTCACAGGATATTTTCAGAGGCCAGGTGCCAATCACTCATGGGACTTTGCTTGTCTGAAAGAATTTCAGATGTGTACTTAATTATAGTACAGCAAAGTACAGATGCTGGAGACTGGCAAAGGAGCTATATTTTCAACAAACTCAACCCTCAGCCACCAAAACCCTTTGAATCTCAGAGGCTTTTCAGTGCTGTCTAGTGGTTTCATCTATACTGTTCAGAAGCATCAGGCTGACAACTTGGAGAAGCCTGTCCCCATCACTCCCAGGAAACTGAGACATGATGGCCATCTTCATAAGAAGCTGAGCACTTATGTTCCTTCCAGCTCTGACCCTACTGAGTCTTGGCTGACAGAGTCAACAAAATTTGACTATCACAAACAATCAGGTTGTGTTCATGTTTGCCTCAGAATACTTGAAGAAAAGACAGAAAACTAGTCAGAAAGTCCACAACTGAAAGAGAGAAGTAAAGACAAGTTGAAAATATGAAATTCTACTTTCATTAACACTCTCAGCTGCATATGAACTTTTCCATAGACTTGTTACTGGATCATCAGTTGCCATGGCAATTGGTAATGTGTTAACATTTATTGATCATGGACTTCATCTTAAGAAGTAAGAAAAAAAAAAGGCAATGGCCCTTTCCAAGATTTTCACATCTGTAATTTAAGAACAACTTCTCAGAAAGAGGAAATATACAGCATATGTAACAAAAACCTAGTGTTAGAGCTTTAAATTTCTCAGACAATCTGAGTTCAGAAAACTTCAAAACAATATTGAGATGACGTTTAAGAACATAGTTTCAAAAACCTGGCTAAGGCAAACCTATCTGCATCCTGTATTCGTGTGGTACTCTGTACTCATCTGTGGCTTTGTTGAAAACCATCATTAAGTAAACTCTTCACCTTCTTATTTTGTTTTTGTGGATGGCTTCCAAATGTGTTACAATGGATAGGTTATGGTATGAGAGCAATAATTTTATCATTGAAAATTAAGTATTTATCTGAAGTACGCAAACAAAACTCAAAGCACATAGAAGTGATTTATCGAGAGCACGAGCAAGGAACTCAGGACCGCGAGGGGTGCACCCACACACTGAGACAATGGGGATGTTCTATCGGGAACTCACCAAGGCCAGCTGGCCTGGGTCTGAAAAAGCCTGGGTTAAAACCGGTCTCGCTGAACATAGCGGACAATGAGGGCTACTGAGACCTCAAGAACAATGGCAATGGGGTTTTGTTCCTACTGCACGAACTGGCTTTGTGGGAGCCTAGGCAGTTTGGATGCTCACCTTACTAGACCTGGATGGAGGTGGGTGGTCCTTGGACTTCCCACAGGGCAGGGAAACTTGTTTGCTCTTTGGGCTAACGAGGGAGGGGGACTTGACTGGGGGAGGGGGAGGTAAATGGGAGGCAGTGGCGAGGAAGAATCAGAAATCTTTAATAAATAAATAAAAATTTTACAAAAAGTAAGTAAACACACACAAAAAATAAGTGATTTATCATAAAATCTTCCAGACATCTCACTCCAAATTATTTATAATTAGCTTTAAAAACATTAAGTTGAGAAATATTGAATATAGTCAAGATACAGTTGACTTATACACTGTGCCGTGATTCCCATAAACAAAGTACATGCCATGAATTAGATCACAGAAATTGTCCAGCTTCTCCCAACTTTCTAACATCTAATAAAGTCTGAGATATCAAGAGAATAGACTGGCATTTTCTAAAAGGAAATGCTTGATCATTTGAATTGGCAAACATTTGGTAAACGGCCCTTTCCCCAGTCCATAAGTTCTGTGGACCCCATTATTTGGCTTAATGTTAAAGGACAGGGAACTAAAAAGCTGTCCCTTCAGAGAAGGCTTTTATTACCTGCCTGTTCACTACATTCAATATGCTACCTACACTATCTTTCCTTGGGAAAATCCTTAATAACTGTGGGCTTTGAATATTTACACTAAAAAGGCAAGGGGTGGATGGCATTGCTTTGGAATTAAAGACAATTTAAGTGCTAGAACTCTGAGGAGGTTCCTATCAAAACAACAAGCAGCATTTATTTAGCAAACACTCTTCAAAAAATATGTAAAAAGACTTGTATAACTTTGTCCAAATTTAATTTTGATTGCCGTTTAGAACTGTATATTGAAGGGTTAGAGAGATGGCTCGTCTGTTTAGAGCACTTACTACTCTTACAGAGCCCAAAGCTTGGTTTCCTCATGTTTGCTCACAATAATCTGTAGTTCCAGTTCAGGTTATATGACTCCCTCTTCTGGTGTCCAAGGGTACTGCATACACAAGGTGCACTCAAACCTAACATAAAATGAGTTTTTTTTTTAAGTGTATACTGAATATCTGCTATAGTAGACTATATATGTCATATTACCCACCAAACAGTAAAGTACATTTTGAGGTAATGAATCTGAAAGAGAACAAGGATCAGTATATGGGAGGGCTTGATGGAAGGGGGAACAATAAAATCAATTATAATCTCAAAAATTAAAGAAATAATTTAAAACAATGCAGTAGGAAGGTAAGATTCACATACATGGACCATAAGTAACTGTAATGGAATAAAAGATAACAGAGGGAGGTCAAATGAACATATATAGCATGGTATATTCATCTATACCATATACATGGTAAGGAATTTCTGGGGGTGGGTGGTTTGAAAGAAGCCATTCCGTTCGTCTAGTCATTTACAATTGCAGGCACACTTATCACCTTCCCTGCAGAGGAATCTGACAAGAGCCAGCAACAGACAGAAATCCATTTCCTGGTTATTGTAATAGTTTGCTCTCAGAGTGTTTGCCTTCCTGGCCCTATATGCTGGCTGTCAATATCCATTTCTAGCTCCTTGGGTTGGCAACATTTTTGGATTCTTCTCTCCAATTCAGTGAAATTGTTTCCTTCTGGACTTTGTACTCTGAACCCTCCCTTGTGTTTCATTGTGTGCATGTATACATGTATACACATATGGGTGTGTGTTTGTATGCATATCAGATTCAGATAGGGAATGATCATTTCTCAGCTAAAAGGAATCTAAAAGTCAGGTCAGTTCCTGACTGTCCATGACAAAAAAAACGAATGGCAGAATGAAGAGCTAAGGACAATGACTGTGAGACTAAGCTATAAAGATACCTGATGACCAAATTAAAATCAAGCTCAGGGGATCAAGAGCTCAGAGCTAATGACAAGAAGGATGCTGATTCTCCAGGGTGATCATTTCTATAAGGGCTAGTGGGGAAAAGCTCAAACACTTCCCCTGACAATACACTGTCAGAAAAAAAGGACAGCTCAGTTATGGGTGTTAAATGAAGGGCTTCCTCTAAAACTGCCTTATAACTACTTGGGGGTATAACTCAGGTGCTCAAAAGCCAAGCAAACAGAAGCTTTAAGCAATTCTAGTCTATATA
>NW_026067904.1:5594215-5638814 GCF_014885135.2 Alexandromys fortis | reverse complement strand
ATAGTCATGATAGCTGATCTATCTACAGGGTCCATTGTTGTCTACTATCTTTTTGTTGTTGTTCTTTTTTTGAGCTATTATATATTTTTTTCCACTCCTCTCCTTTCCCTTCTCCCCCTCGCCTTCTACCCTCTCCCATGGGCCCTATGCTCCCAATTTACTCAGGAGATCTTGTCTTTTTCTACTTCCCATGTAGATTAGATCCATGTATGTCTCTCTTAGGGTCCTCATTGTTGTCTAGGTTCTTTGGGATTGTCAATTGCAGGCTGGCTTTTCTTTGCTATATGGCTAAAAGCCACTTATGAGTGAGTAGATATGATATTTGTCTTTCTGGGTCTGGGTTATGTCTCACAATATGTTTTCTAGATTCATCGATTTGCTTGCAAATTTCAAGATGTCATTAATTTTTCTTTTAATTTTAATTAGTACTCCATTGTGTAAATAAATCACATTTTCTTTATCCATTTTTTTTTTTTTTTGGTCGAGGGGCATTTAGGTTGTTTCCAGGTTCTGGCCATGAGAAATAATGCTGCTATGAACATAATTGAGCACAAATCTTTGTGATACAATTGAGCATCCATTAGGTTTATATTCAAAAGTAGTATTGCTGGGTTTTGAAGTATGTTGCTTCCTAATTTTTTGAGAAATCCAAAGGGGCTGTACCAGTTTGCACTACCACCAACAATCACATCCTACATCCTCTCCAGCATCAACTGTCATCAGTGTTTCTGATTTTGCCTATTCTGACAGATGTAAGATGAAATCTCAAAGTTGTTTTGATTTTTATTTCTCTGAATAGATAAGGAAATTGAGTATTTCCTTAAGTGTCTTTCATCCATTTTAGATTCATCTGTTGAGAGTTCTCTGTTTAGGTCTCTACCCCAATTTTTACTGGCTATTTTTTTTTTTGGTGACAAATTTTCTTGAGTTCTTTGTATAATTTGGATATCAGCCCTCTGTCAGATATGAGATTGGCAAAGATCTTTTCCCATTCCGTAAGCTGTTTTTTGTCTTGTTGACCGTGTCCTCTGTTTTACAGAAACTTCTCAGTTTCAGGAGGTCCCATATGTTAATTGCTGCTCTCATTTTCAGTGCTACTGGGGTTATATTTAGGAAGTGGTCTTCTCTGGTTGGCCTAGTATCTTGAGAGAACTGCAAAACACTCAGTTTCCTGAAATCATAAATCTGTAAGAAAAATGCATGAGCTATTATCCCCCAGTATCATAACAATTTCAGTGACTTCTAAGGTACCCATTGCCCATAAAAATAATGCATTAAATGAGATAATATACATAAAGAGTTAAGAGTAGAACATTAAATGTGCCCATGAATATTATTACATTCTGCTGAGTACATCTTGATAAGTCCTCTTGAAACACTGCTTAAGCAAGTTATTCCTATATTATTGTTCATAAACAAATCCTTTGATGTGAATGCCATTGATGTCAACAAACATTGTATGGAGTCTGCTTCTTAAAAAGATGGGGTGAAAAAATGTACACAAATGGCTCCACATAGTTAGAACTCCAAGTAGTTCCAATAGAGTTTCACTGAAGGGAGATGCTGTCCCTACGTAAAATCTGTTAGCAAGCTTCTCCCCAGTCTTTGAAATGCTTTTATCCAAAACATGAACACTTCCACTTGCATACACAGACTGAGCAGATGTGATTCTCTGCAGAGAGCCCTTGGGGTCTTAGGACAGTGGACAAAAATAGAGACTCATAGAACTAACATGTTTTGCCTGAAATTTTGACCATTTGTATCCACCCTTCAACTGATATTTTCTGACTATAAAACAATTGTCTTAATGTAAGAATGTAATTTTACAGAGAATAAATGCATAGTAAAGTATTTGTAGAATGTTTTGGTGCTGGTGTTTGGATTTTTGAAACAAGATCTTACTATATAGCATGGCCTGAAATTCACAATCCTCCAACTTTATCCTCCCAAGTACTGGGATCACAAGTTGCTGTCAGACAAGGGGCTTGTACCCTGTAAAGATTTGACACTTGTATTGGTTTAGTAAAATGCTGATTGGACAGTAGCCAGGCAGGAAGTATAGGAGGAGTAAACAGAATAAGAGAATTCTGGGAAGAGGAAAGGCTCAGTCTGCAGTTGTCACCCAGACACAGAGGACACAAGATGAGAATGCCTCACTGATAAAAGGTACCATGCCACCTAGCTAATACAGACAAGAATTATGGGTTAATGTAAGATATAAGATTTAATAAGAAGCCCGAGCTAATAGACCAAACAGTTTATAATTAATGTAAACCTCTATGTGTTTCTTTGGGACTGAGTGGCTGAGGGACCTGGCAGGACAGAAATCTCTGTCAACAAGTGTGTCATTACACCTGGCATAATAATTAGCGTAATTTGAACATTAAAATATTTAAATGGTATCTAATGAAAGAAATTGTGTTAATAATGACAGGTAAATCTTGATATTTCATTGTGGAGTGGTACCTAGTATATGATGGATAGTCATATCCATCCCATATCCCAAGTTCATATCCTAATATTTTATCTGCTGATGGGAGAACTGAACCTCATATAAAATATGCTCAGTGGCTGGGGCAGGTACCCTGAAGTCCCAGCTCCTGGGGAGCCCACAGCTTTCTTCTGTGATGGGGGAGAGTCATCTGTTTTGTGTTGATTTCATTGGTTAAATAAAGAGACTTCCTTAGCCCTTTGATAGGACAGAAAATTAGGTAGGTGGAGTAGACAGAACAGAATGCTGGGAGAAAAAAAGCTGAGTCAGGGCAGTTGCCATGATTCTCCCACTGCAAACAGACGCAGGTTAAGATCTTCCCTGGTAAGCCACCTCGTGGTGCTACACAGAATATTAGAAATGGGTTAGATCAATATGTAAGAGCTAGCCAACAAGAGGCTGGAACTAATGGGCCAGGCAGTGTTTAAAAGAATACAGTTTCCGTGTAATTCTTTTGGGTATGAAGCTAGCCGTGCGGGCGGCCGGGTGCCAGGAACATAGCCCCACCGCTCATTATACAACAATCTGCCTTGCTTAAATAAACAATATGACCAAAAGCAATCTACAGATTCAATGCAGTGGCCATCAAAATCCCTGAAAAATTCTTCACAGACATAGGAAGAATGGTACTCAACTTCATATGGAAAAGCAAAAAAACTCAGGATAGCCAAAACAATCCTGTACAATAAAAGAACTTCTGGAGGTCTCACAATCCCTGACTTCAAACTCTACTACAGAGCTACAGTACTGAAAACAGCCTGGTATTGGCATAAGAACAGACAGGAGGACCAATGGAACCAAAAGAAGACCTGGATATCACTCCACACATCTTCAAACATCTGATCTTTGACAAAGAAGAAAATATATCAAATGGAAAAAAAGAAAGCATATTTAACAAGTGGTGCTGGCATAACTGGATATCAATATGTAAAAGAATGAAAATAGACCCATATCTATCACCATGCACAAAACTCAAGTCCAAATGGATCAAAGACCTCAATATAAAGCTAGCCACACTGAACCTTATAGAAGAGAAAGTGGGAAATACACTTGAATGCATTGGCACAGGAGACCACTTCCTAACTATAACCCCAGTAGCACAGACACTGAGAGAAGCAATTAATAAATGGGACCTCCTGAAACTGAAAAGCTTCTGTAAATCAAAGGACACAATCAACAAGACAAAACAACAGTCTACAGAATGGAAAAGGATCTTCACTAACCCCACATCAGACAGAGGTCTGATCTCCAAAATATACAAAGAATTCAAGAATTTGGTCACCAATAGAACAAAGAATACAATTTAAAAAAAAAAAAATGGAGTACAGACCTAAACAGAGAACTCTCACCAGAGGAATTTAAAATGGCTGAAAGACACTTAAGGAAATATTCAACATCCTTAGTCAACAGAGAAATGTAAATCAAAACAACTCTGAGATTCCATGTTACACCTAAGAATGGTAAGAATGGCCAAGATCAAAATCATTGATCACAACTTATGCTGGAGAGGTTGTGGGGAAAAGGAAACACTTCTGCATTGCTAGTGGGAATGCAAGCTTATAGAACCCCTTTGGATGTCAGTATGGTGATTTCTCAGAAAATTAGGAAACAACCATCTTCAAGACCCAGTAATACCACTATTGGGTATATATTCAAAGGATGCTCAATCGTACCATAAGGACATGTGCTCAGCTATGTTCATAGAAGTTTTGTTTGTCATAGCCAAAACCTGGAAACAACCTAAATACCCCTCAACTGAAGAATGGATAAGGTACATTTATACAATGGAGTACTACACAGCAGAAAAAAATAACAAAATCTTGAATTTTGTAGGAACATTGATGGAGCTGGAAAACATTATTTTTAGTGAGGTAATCCAGACACAGAAAGACAATTATCACATGTACTCACTCATAGGTGGTTTTTAAACATAAAGCTAAGAAAGCCAGCCTACAAACCACAAGTGCAGAGAACATTGACAACAATGAGGACACTAAGAGAGACTTACATAGATCTAATCTACATGGGAAGTAGAAAAAAGACAAGATCTCCTGAGTAAATTGGGAGCATGGGGACCTTGGGAGAGGGTAGAAGGGGGAGGGGAGAGACAGGGAGGGGAGCAGAAAAAATGTAGAGCTCAATAAAAATCAATTAAAAATAAATAATATGATGATGATAAGTGCATATCTGTCAGTTTCAGAATCTTCATAGTAAGTCCATGAAGGAATTCTCCAAGGGAAAGGATCCACCTAAAACTGTAGGATACTTCCTTGTGACTAGAGTCAAGATCATATGTTCAATGTAGACAAAACTGGGTAAGCAGATATACCTACCAAAGGTTCCCTTAGTTTTTAGGCACAAAAGCTTTCTTAACCTCCCCTCTGATCCTTGTGTAATGTTCCCTTCTACTTTCAGTCTCAGCTATGTTAACATAAATTGAGTTCTCCACCTTTTGGATGAGGTCAAAGATTCTCAGGTCAATATTATCCTCCTACAGTCTTCTTCACTGAGACGTTTTCCATTAATATGACTTCCTATCTCTGCATAGTATCTTTTCTGATTACCTCAACCCAAGGCCTCTTCCCCTTCTAACAATTGGGATCCCACTAAACCGTGACTTTGGGTTATCTTTTTCTTCTTCCCAGCCAACCCTGAATAGCATGTTTGTTAGAAGACTTTCACCCCTTGCAAAAATGTTGCTCTATGATACCCATTTTCTTTACAGGAAAAAAAAATCAAATCACAATCTCTGGAGATAAAGAGTATTAATTATCATTTCCCTTTTTTTAATAATCCTGCTGAGAGAAACTGAACTCTCAATAGGTGAATTTGTTACTATTTCTACTAAAATGATTGACAATAGAAAGACTTAAAGGAAGCTATGCCATCACAAAGGTAGTAAAATGTACCTGTTTCATAAATGGAATGCTAACCTAGGCCCAAACATCCAAGTTTAAAATCTAAGATTATCTAGACAGCCAAACTATGGTACCTTCCTCACCTACAGCACTCCTTAAAGATATTCAGTCAGCTTTAACAATACATGGGTCCTCTCTAGTGAGTCATCGCTTCTCCCTGACTCTGAAGTTATAAATAATTGTCTATCTTTAGGAAGGCAGACCTGATCCACAAAGAACCTTGTTGATGAGCAGCCCACGAATCAATGGAGGAATCACTGAGTCAGGGCTTGTTTCCCTTTGTCAGAGGCTGTTGAAAAACAACAGGACAGATAAAACTAAATTTTATTCTATGAAATATTTTAAAGTAAAAGAGGGATTTATTAAAATCACGAGTAGGCAGAGGTTTTAAAGAGCAGAGACTGAGGAAGCAGTGCTATGAGAACAAGATCCATTGATAGCAATAGGGGAGCAGAACTAACAAAGAGGGAAGGACTCACATCTCATCAGAGGTAAAGTACTAACTCCCTCAGTAAACTGAAAACCCCTGCAGCCAGACTCATGTAACTGCACAAGCCCCATCTCAGAGTAGAGCCATCCTTTGTGGTCCCTCCCAGATAAGGGTGAAACTCATGACCCTTTGAGCCCTAAGTGACTTCTTAGAGTGGCATACTTTTATATCTAATAATATTTTACTGTAATTTCTGGGAAGGAAAAACAGCACAATCATCTTAGTGATTGGCTCTGAGGTCTCCAAATAACTCCTTGACTTTATCCACTGTCTTCTATGGCAACTGCCTCCTTTTCTCTTCATCTAAGAAATTTCCCATAGGGAAAAAAAGACACACTAAAATTCATTAATCCTAAATCACAAATGGCTGGAAAGCAACAGCAACAATGAGCATCTTAACAGAACACATGTCTTGTAGTGACATGATTCATTGTCCATTGTGGAGCGGCAGAGATGGTCAAGCACTCACACTAGGCTGACTCAGCTAAGCATGAGTGTGACTCAGAGTTAGAAGAGTAAATTAAGAAGGCTTCACACCGTTATTGATCAGTCACTGCTGCAAGACCCAAAAAGAAGGATTTGAGAAAGTCTCCAAAGATGGTGACGATGGGAGATTGCCTTGCAACAATGTTCTCTACATCTGACTTGGGTCAACAATCCTTTACTCTTAAAAAAAAAAAAAAAGCTAAAGGAAGAAGCCAGGATACCATCAGTATCTGGAGCGGCAGGAAAGCCTGTGTAAAGGAGAACTGTGAGTGCACCATGTATGCAACTCTAAATGTTATATCACGATATATCCTTATAAAACCAGCTTCCAACCTTTTGAAAGCTCAGATGAGACAGATGTAACCACAGAAAAACAGGAAAGGTATTAGTACCACCATGGCCCCGAAGGAAATATTCCATCTTGAGCAGTGCCACCTTGATTTCAACTACATTCACAGTGAATGTACTGGCATGAGTGGGTGCATATGTGAATGTGAATGTACATGTGCATACATGTGTGAGTTGCCGTGTGCTCATGTGAGTTTAAGTGTGCATGTATGTTAGTCTTTGTCTTTATTTTTCTTTAAATGCGTGCATTTGGACTAGTAATTAAGTGACAAATTTAATCTTTCCTGAAAAGCCCCCAAAGAAGCCTCTGTACCTAAGGAATGGATTGTGAGCTGACTTCTTTGAGGTCTAGACACTGGGTATCTTTCTTGAACTTGTACAATCTCTACCCCCATGCAATTGAGGTTATGGAACAGAGGGCTTGGCCATTTCCAAATAGCGTTTACTCACCCCCATAAAACCTATTTGGTGGTTCCAAGGAGCAAATGGCTTTTGCGGGGCTCTTCAATGACATGATTTGCATGCGTGAAGCGAGATCCCCACCATAATTGGAGGATATTGCTTGCCATTACTGTCATTAGAAGCAGGCAGATGTAGGAGCACTCCCAGGGAAAATCTTCCCGCTGGGTTTTCATGGAGATAAGTGCATGAAATCCACTTTTGAAAAGATGTTGGATGGAAAGAATCTGCCATTCTCTGGCTGCCTGATGATGATTTGCTTGTTAATTGGAAGTTTAGGCTTTAGAGAAGCCTTAACAAATTTGATTGCTAAATTCAGGAGGTTTACTCCCTCTTTGCAAGCCACATTCGGAGGCATAAATCCTCGCTCCGTGCATATTTGTCTACGTGCTCATTTAGAATCTCTGTGAAAAGAAGCCAATCTCTAGCCCTTCTGTCAGCAGCACGTCCTGGATCGCTTTCCCCACAAACAGGAACAAAGCACCACTGTGTCCTTTTGTCAGAGTCTCTGGGACTGAGAGGGAGGGCAGAGTCCTGAGCTAAGCTGAGATCAAGGCTGCCTCTGCATGGGTTTGGTGAGCATCATGTCCTGTGTCTTCTGCTGCTATCAACTGCCTGACTGGGTCCCGCTTGTGAACATCACTTCTGTTCCATTCCAAATCAGCTTTCCTGCTGCTAATAAGCTCAAGTCAAACTCAGAATCAAAACAAAACAAACAATGAAAAAAAAAATAAACAAAACCGCATTTGTTTGAAAATCCTGCTGATTTTTTTTTTTTTCTCCTCTGACAGTGCTGGCGTGTTCTGCTCAAAACAATACCACTACCTGGCAAGGTTCCCTGCCTTCCCAGAAAAGCCTTCCTTTACTTCTAATGGCTATATTTGCAAAACTACAAAATGGCTTCACTCATCTATCCTGACTAGTTTCCTCTAAATTACAAAAAGTATATTGTCAGCCGATAAATGACAATCTCCCTGTGGAGCTGTGTAAGCAACTGTGCACATATTACACAAAAGGGGCTACTGCAGGGCGCCAGGAAGCATTTCTCAGACAAGAGTTCAAGGAGGAAGGAGCAGGAGCCTTCCTTCATCATTTCCAGTAATTCTGCTGCATGTACATCAGCTAACAAACCTCTGTTTGACCTTACTTCCATAGCACACGAAACTGGCATGAAGTTAGTTACAGCATAAACACACACGGGACCAATCCAGGTAAAGGCAGTGTTTTCAGCTGGTGGTCAACTAAAAGCATCTCCATGCTCCACAGTCCTCTGAGTGTTTTTGTTATCTCAAACAATGCACCTAGACATGCCTAAGCTGTGTCAGGCAAGCAAAGATGAAGTCTATCGGGGTTTCTTTCACTTATTTATAGATGCCGTCTATATGCCAGGGTCTTGGTAGATGGTGGGGGTATAGTGATGACCAAGGCCTTTGCTTTGTGGAATACAGCTGAGCAGATGTAGCAGCAAACCTCAACAAGAGCTTCCAACCTAGTCTAAAGTGTCTAGCTGAGGCTTCCTAGGTCGTGCATCCTTTACTAGACGCCTAGAAGTACCAGGTATGAGTCAAAAGGAGAGGAAGTGAAAAGCATTTGGACAGAGAAACCTTGCGTGTGGAGGCTCATCTGCAAGAAAGCCCAGAAATCATTCAAGGATGGAGGACTCTGGTGGAGTTCTAATGTGGCATGAATTTAGAGAGATGATGATACTGGAAATGAGAAATGAAGTTGTATTTGAAATGGTGACAAGCAGATTCATGAATAATGGTACATCACTAGCCCTTGCCCCAGAGTAGATGCTAATTAAATTTGTATGGAATTAACATATGGATAAAAGAAAGAATAAGGGAAAAAAAAGAAGAGGGAGAAGAAGGAAGGAAGGAAAGATGAAAACTGGAAGATTTAGGATACGTCAAATATCAAGAAGAACTTTCCACTTTGAAACATAACCTTTTCTTCTGACTTGTTCTTAGCAAGTCTCAATGTGTGGTTCATCGAAGTAACAACCACGCCAATCACTCAAGGATAACTGGGCACTTTCTTCTGCTCATCCTGTGAGAAGCTGTAATGAATAAACACTAATTATCTATAGGAATAAAGTGACTTTTTAACAGTATCTTTCAAAAGAAAATGATATTTTCCCAGAGGACATAAGACAGAAAACAAGCTTGGATTTAAAAAAGTAAGTGTGAAGATGGAACCATCGATTTTACTGCAACAAGCTCGTCCCCATTGGGCCTCCACTCTCACACCACAGCCCTCTGTTGCATGCTGATCTAATCCAAGGGAGATGGTCCCCTCTGAAGGACACCTCAGAGGGCAGCAGTTCTTTCTGTCATAGAAAAGTCATCACTCGAGTGAGTCTAGAACAATGAACCAACATAGTCATATAGAAAGCCTGACAAGAGGCAGGGTAGGTGACATCATGGTTCCAGGAAAGTAAGGGTTTGGGGAACAAGTCTCTGGTCAGTAGGAAACAAAACTCAGCTCAGTCCTACTACAGTAATTTAGTCTTGTCTCAGTATTTAACTTATTTTGGATTTCAAGTATGGAAATAAAGAACACACAATTTTCAAGTTTGTCAAAGAGAAGCATCCAGCCCCACAAAGCACAAGTAACCACACACATAAGCCATTCAACCCTCGTCTTACTTGGATTTGTTTCCACAGAAGGTTTTTGAACAGATGTAGGTAACTTCCGCAAACACAAACACACCGCACCATTTATTTAAGTAACGCTTGCCGCATACGATGCTAAGACACATTAGTCGGTTTTCCTTCAATGTTCGTGAAAGCTGTTCTCCTATATCCTATGGGCCTAGGGTAAGAGACAAAGTGCTTTCTTTCCACTGGTGGGGGGGGAATGAAACAGAGCAAGAAAAGCCAGCAAAGAGTTACAAAGTTGTCTCCAAGGTCAGCTTCCCCTGTTAGCAGAAGAACTGGAAATAAAACCCCAGCCTTTCTTTCCCCTTCCTGTCTGGTGCCCATTGGACCAAATTGTTCTCAATCAATAGGCAGCCAGTTATGACAGATTCGCATTTCAGCTAGTGTCAATAAAAACAAAAATCAAGTTTTAATCAAAACACATAACCAAGATCTACATTTCTCTTGGTCTCAATAAATCTTCCCCAAAGGAAGCAGGCTAAAATTCTTTACATTTAAAAATGAGCTCTGCTGGGACTCCAAATTCTAGTTCGATTTTTGAGCCGAGGCATTTTTTTTCTTTATCAGACACTTGGTGCTGCGGTGTGATAAGAGCCCCATGCAGACCATAAAACTAATTTATCATCTGTAAGGTGTACAAAGAAAATGGTAGCTGCCTACTTGTCTGCTTGACATATTAGGTCATTTTTGCCGCTAGCTTTCTAATACTGAGCAATTTTATCAGCTATTTATATACATTAATTGTGGATACCCATATGCTCAATGTTGTATTTAATAATGCATTGCGTTGAATATGCATTCCTGAAGTCGTAGCATGCAGTGAGCATCTTGCGCTTGGCTATTTGGTTTGCCTATTAAAGGCCATTATTCAGTTATGCCATGTTACCCTTTCAACTAAATTTATGCTTCTTTAAATCTGGCTCACCCTTCGGAAACCCACTGAAGTGGACAAGGCCACCTCACATGTCCCAAGGGCTCGAAGCAAAAACTAACAGGGAAAATGCCATGGTCCACTTAATAATACTCAAGCCGAAGGATTATTTGATAGATCTTTTCCCCAAAGGACAGCAGCATATTCACGCTTCACAGTGTAAATATAAATACAGTTCCCAGGCAACAGAGACACAGGATGCTAGATAAAGTGTGAAAAACACAGCCTCAAATAGCTATACCACAGTGATTTCTTAACTAGCACAGAGGAATCAGTGTAAATATTCAAAGCAACCTCAACCTCCACTCTACATGCCCTGTTTTCTGTGGTCCCCAGGAAAAGAAAACAGGTCCAGTAGAATCCTCATCAGCCAGTAATTCCCCATATCACCTGTGATGAGAACACCCACCTCTGGGGCCCCCTCCCAGAGGCCACAAGTGTTCACATTGGCGTCATAAAATTACCTGTGTCCAACAAGGTTTTAAATGACCCTGATCAAAGACCAACAGTTTCTATGGGTATAATAATCTATAGCCTATTATCCCTCGAATTTCTTGGCTCAGAACACATTTTCGGTGGTGCTTTTTTTGTACAACAGAACAAAAGGAAGGTACGGTTTTGATCCTAGACAAAAAAAAAAAGGTGTGTGTGGGGGGGAGGGAATCAAGGAACCCAGAACTAAGTTAAGTGCAGCAGACATGGAACCAAGGCAGGCAAAGTCAGTCTGGGTGCCAGAGGGTGAGCCAGGAAGGTGACAGGAAGAATAGAAGGTGCTGATCATGGAGTTCATGTGTGAGGCAAGCTATTTTTTCTCTTATCCAAGCCTCTGATCTGTGTTGTGGCATTTGTGTAACCCGACACTGAAATGTGGCCCAAAGCTCTTTTAAAAGTAAGTAATGGAAACATATATAGAAAATTAATAATACTTGGTTTTTCCCCCAAACCCTCCCTAAAACTCTAGTTCAAATATGCATCCTATTCTCACAATGAGTCTGGTAAAGAAATGGAATAATCTACATTTAAATGCTAAAAATCCCTTTATGTTCCTGGAGATTCTTCACCTATGGTGTTCATGTAAATAAGGAAAATGTACAAAGGACAGGCTACAATGAACATGCGAAAGTAGCTTTCTAATACCTGCTGATATTCTAATATAGCCGAGGATTCCATTACTGAACATTGACTTGACTTAATACCAGCAGTTCAAGTTCTTGTGTGTGTGTGCGCTTGGCCCACACAAGGGCCAAAAGGAATCAACGTCATTGCATCTGTTTCACATAGTGTGCCTCTTCATATCTCTGAACCCTCATTATACGGTTCTCCACATGCAAATCTTCCCTGTGCTCAATGACAAGGCTCAGTCTGTGTTTCCGGTGTTCTGTCGCTTTTCCAGCTCTGTACAGTGGGTGTTCCCATCCTGGCCAGATGTCCCTCAGATCTTGGATGCACCTGGATTCCTATTCAGAAAGTAGTTATGGAGCCCTCTGTAAATATCTTGCACTGAGATTTAGTCATCTCCTGTCAAGAAGTCTCTCCTCTTCCACCAGTCTAGCATGCGCTATGCACAGTAAACAATCTGTCACTGAAGTTGTGTATAGTCTGAGCCACCTGTCTAGCATACTAACACCATTACCAATTATCAAAGCTTTCAAGCCAGCAACTCAGTTTTTGTGCTCGGGAGCCAGGCTAGGCCGTTCTGTAGCCTACGGTCAACAGCTGATGCTCCGCTAGCTTTCTTCATTAATACAGTCTAGCATTGCAGCCCAGGAAATGGTTGTAGTTAGAGCTATTGTAAGTGGATCTTCCCACATCCACCTACTCTAGAATACCCCTCACAGACATACTGAAAGGCTAACCTTAATTTAAATATTCTGTCCCATGCGTGCCCAGATCCTTGTTCTCTAGGTGATTCTAGATCTCCTGAAGTGAACGGGTAAGATGAACACACACCTCTCAGAAATGTATATGGCTCAGGAAATAAAGCATATGTGAAACTGAGGATTCAGTAAACTACAGCTTTTAAGCATCCCTTCTTAAGGTTATGTAGGAAGCAACAATTTTTGGTATCAGAGACTCTTCAACTGGGTAAAATACACAAGGAGCTCCTGGGTACAGCTTTCAGGAGTCATCACCCATGCATACATGGGGGGCACTTTTAGGTGATTTAAATACTCTTGGATCATCCATGCCCCTCTAAGTAACATTCTCACCATGTTCCTGGGATAATCCTAATAACTTCACTGCTTTACTAAATTAGTCTTGGGTACAATCGTTTCTTTGATCTGCCATTGGTGCCTATCTGGGGTCAATAACAAATTTGTTCATCGCTCCTCATGAAAAGTCACACAACAGCCACTTGGCAAAATGGCACATACCTGTCATCCTAACATTCAAGAGGCCAAAGCAGGGAGAGTGCCATGATGCTAAGGCCAACCTGAGCTATACAAGATTTTGTCTCAATAACCAACCAAACAAACAAACACAACAGAATGAAGGGGAGGGCGAGGAGAGTATGAGATCATGAAGATCCCTGAATTACCAGAGAAATCTTAACAAAAAGAAGCAAGTTGGAGATTTCTTGCCTCCTGATTTTAGAACTTCATGCACTGTTAACAGCAAGGAAAACACTGTGCACAGATAGGGGAAGTAGACTAGACAGTCTAGACTCACAAGCTTCCACACATCGTTGACTCATTTTCAGCAGGATTGTAGGCTGGAAAGACAGGATTACAGCTGGAAAGACAGGCTAGCAGCAAACACTATCAGAGAAACAGAATGTTCATGTGTAAAAGAAGGAAATCATGTCCTTACATCATATCCAAAAAATTATCTCAATCTGGACCATGACCTGCATACAAGTAAGAGTGAGAACTACAAAACTAATGGATGAAAGGGGAAGGTTCCTCGTGACACTGTACTTGGCAACTATTGCTTAAAGACATGACCAAAACAAAAAAGGACCAGAGAAGCAAAAAGGCTTCCTTAAAATTAAAACCTCATCTGTCAAAAGACACTTTGTAGAGTTAAAAAATTCAATCGTGATATGGAAAGTAATCACTTATAAATTATTTATCTGATAGAAAACATCTGAAATATATGAAGAACTGCTTAATCTCAACCATAAGAAAAGTTAACCACCGATTAACAATGTGCAGACACCTTCAGTCCACCTTTCTCCAAAAAGGGTATACACAGGTAAACACTTGGACAGATAGATTATCAGCATCACTAATCATGGAATCAAAGTCACAATGAGATAACAACTTACGCCCATTGGGATGGTCACTCCTAGGAGAAAGAAAAGAGTAAAAGGGTTACAGAACCTTAAGTGTAAATAAAAATGAGGGGAAAATGGAACTTTGGGTCACTGTACAGTTAATGAGAATGTAAAATGTGTGGCCACTATGTAAAAGGTGCTGGCAACCCTGGACCTCCAATTAAGCATAGAATTGCCAGATGGTACAACAGCTTTCATTCTCTGTGTACATCTGTACACATACTACACGCATGTACATATTGGGCACACATATGCACTCACATATGGGATCTTAAAGATTCAAAAGTGGAGAACCCAAGGGGACACTTTTTCACTCACACATGTAATTGTACTATTTCCAAGAGCTAACAGGTGACCAAGACTAAGCATCTATCCACAGGTGGGTAGACAAGGAAGAAAAAGGTGCACAAGGGAAACTCTACATGGTTCATGGAAATAGAGGACTTTGCTACAACTTGTATGAATCCTCGAAGATGCCCTGACTGGCAAAACAAGTCAGACACAGAAGGAGAAAATGTGTATGACTCCAGTCATGTGAGACCTGCTCATGAAATCCATGGATAGGAGGTGTTACATGTTACAGGGAAAAGGGAGCTGTTCAATAAGTACAATGCTTCAGGTGAAAATTTCATGTTCAAAACGCCCTATGGATGGATACTAGTTATTATTATTGTTGCTTTTATTGTGTATGTGTCTGCCTATGAATTGTGTGTGTGTTTATGTGCCTGCCTGTAGGTATGCAAATGGTACAGTACATGTGTGGAGGTCATAAGAAAACCTCTGGTACCACTCCTTGCTCTTCTCATTGCTTGATGCAGTCTGCTGGTTTTCACCACTGTGTATGCCAGTCTAGCTGGGGATCATCTTTCCTCTGACCGTCTGGCCATAGGAGCCGCAGTTACCAATCCAGACACAGATCTTCATTCTTACACAGCAAGCACCTTACCCACCATCTTAGTTAAAATTGTCATTGTTTCAATAAAACACCATGGCCGAAAGCAGCTTGGGAGAGGAAAGGGTTTATTTGGGTAACATATCCTGAATCACATCCTCTGAGGGAAGCCAAGGCAGGAACTCAAACTGAGCAGGAGCCTGGATGTAGGAGCTGATGCAGAGGCCATGGAGGTGTGTTGCGTGTTCCTTGTGGCTTGCTCGCCTGTTTCTTTAGAGGAAGGATCACCGGCCCAGGACGGCACGACTCACAATGAACTGGATCTACTCAGATCAGTCATTAATTAAGGAAATGTCCAACAGGCTTGCTGCACTCCAATGCTATGGAGGCATTTTCCCAATTGATGTTTCCTCCTCTCTGATGACCCTAGCTTATGTCAAATGACATAAAAAATAGCTACATTCACCAAGTCATCCTTCCCTTAGCCAGGTAGTGATTATGTTACGATTCCATGAATAAACTCAGTGCCACAGAGAGTACATTTTGAAAACCAGGGTAAAAGACACATTTTATGTTATGTATATGCTGCGTTTTTAATGATGAAGATTAATAAGGAAGAATCCCAAAGCCCCTCAACTATGAATCTATCTACATATCTCAATAAGATGCATGAAGATTAAAAGAAATATTTATTTATTATGCAAACATTATAATTTTCCTTATCACTAGATGCTGTGTGCAAACACTGGTCTATCCCCATGTTCCTGTAGCATACCTACAATTAGAGCCTGACCCTGCTCCTGGTCCAACTCCCACACCTGCTTTCCTTCCTTCCCTTTTGGTTTGCAGATGACCTGAGATACAGATGCCCTGTGTATCATTAGGTAGCTTTTACCCATCTTTCTTTTTAGAACTAATTCATACTCTGGGGAACACGAAATGTGATCATAGTGGGTTTAATAAAGAGAACTTACTACAGCCCATGACTTTCATCCTTGAATTCACTGTCCAACCTTTTTCTGGCTAAAATGGAATAGAGGTTCTCCTGCTCAGAAATGCCACTCCCTACACTGCTGGTTGTCACTGATAACCATTCCATGCTGTGACAATCATTCTGTACCCATCTAAGAAGTAAAATTAGTAATACCGATCATGTCTCATTTTCAGTTTTTGATACTTTTTTCATCATGGATTTGGCTGATTTTTTTAATATTATGCTAAGACAATACTTACTTTGACTGCTAGTACCTTTTGAGATTTTTGTTTTTGTTTTGTTTCTTGTTGCTTTGCTGCCTTCTTAAAATGTGCTTTTCACAAGAGCCCCACACAGGCTTCATCAAGCTCTAGCCTTAATCCCACAAAATTTTTAAAAGGGGGGTGGGGGCCAAAAAAAACCATTGCTGCATCAGTTTGTAGCCATTCCTGCAACAGTTTCAACCGTTCAGGAAAAGTGAAGTCAGCTGCCAGTCAAGAATTCTACGTAGCAAAGACTTAAGAAGATTCACCTGTGACCCTAAGTAGCCAAGAGCTGAGCAGGAAAGACTTTCACATACCTTTTTGATAGGATCACTTCAATCTAGAATCAAAAGCTTATATTTAAATAGCATAAATTGCATATCTATGAAAAATGAAGTTCCTGCAGGCTTTCTGCAATTTTGTTCTCTTTACAGAAGTTATTAGAGCAGTTTGGTCTTCTTAAAAGATTTTTTACTGTTTCATGAGAGGTAGCAAGAATCTGTCAACAGAATATATGGCAAACAAGTCAAAAAGAAAGCAATCTATCCAGACTACTAAGTATATCAATCAATTCTGCCTTCAAGTGACCAGACCCAGTGTGTGTGTATGTGTGTGTGTGTGTGTGTGTGTGTGTGTGTGTGTGTGTGTGTATGACAGAGAGACAGAAAAAGAGAGTTCTATAACTCTCCCACCCCAGGCCTTGTTTATTAGCTCTCAAACAAACATATAACTTTGTCTTTTCAACAGCACAGAACTTTACTCCTTGACTAGGAAACAACACAACATCCTCCTGGTGGATGACACTGGGCCCAGACAGTCTGCTATCCTGTTCCCAGGGACTGCATTCAGAATCAGCTTGACAACGTGCTGGTTAGATCTCTGCACAGGACTGTTGAGAGGAAAACCTGTCTGTTCTTTCCACAGGCGAGGCAGATGCCGTCACACCGAGGGCTCAGTGGGAGAGCCAGGATAATGAGGCATTTTGAAACCACAGACCTTGTCAGGAAGACAGAAACTGGGAAAAGGGCTAAGGTGGTGAGTGATTATTTCTCAAAGGAGCAATGGAACACAAAATGAATCTCAGTTTGGGTGAAGTCAGTAAGATGAGGAAAGAAGATGTGGTGAGAATTGTTTATCACTAGATGTAGTTTAGCTTTAATGCCTGGTCTCATTGCAATGTGCACTTGATACATATGAACTGAAATAAAAATGATTTGCCAACTTTGTTGTTATGTATTCCTATTGACACTCACACTCAATGGTGTTTCTTAAAGGTTGTACAGAGGCCAGACTTAGATTCACTTTTTAGGTATATAATTCAACAAGTGCTTAGAATATTGTCAACTACTAGCTGTCGCCTATATTCTAGACTAAAGTTTATAAAATTCTATTGCTAAATAGTCAACAGTTTGAGTCTTTTCTTTTAGGATTTTTTATCGATAAATAAAAAGTACTAGAATAACAAACAGTGTTTACTAAGCCCACACTGAAGTGTGTCTAAAATCTGTAGGATGTCTTAGTATCTTGTTGGTCACATAACCTGACTGACCCAAGTCATCTCCGGGTTATGTCAATTGCCTTGAAACAATTAGCAGCAAATCTTTTTATTATTAAAAGTTACATTAAGAAACAAATTATACAATCCTTTTCCCACTTGAAATTGGCTTATGAACACCAAATGGTCAGATCTTTGTGTGAAGAACTGTGGAAAAACAAGACCTGAAAAATCCATACTTCTAGTTAATCCTTGTTTGACTATCCTCAGGAACAAAATAAACTTGTAGAAGCTTGATACTGGGTCTCCAGAGTAACAAGCACTGAAGACAATGTCAGCTCCGGTCTTATATAGAGCCTTCCAATCCCTCTGAGCGTCCATCCCTTCGCTGTTACCGGTGGGGTCTAAGGTAGCACTTCTCATATGAGTGAAAGCTATCCCAGCTACCAAGTGTTTTGTTAAATAAGTCACAGAAGTGTGCAGCAACTCAACAATGCCTTATCAAGGGCTGTGCAAACTGTCTGTTAACAGACAGAGAATTCAGAGGGAATTAGAAAAGGTAAGACCACTCATAACCTGCATAATGATAATGTTCTCGTATGGGATGAAATTTCCTGTGGCACTCACTTGGGGCATCAACTGAGCATGTCTCACAAGGAGCATGATTGCTACCCCCGACCCATACTCCACACGGAGATCTATGTAGGGTTCTTCTTCAGAACCCCATACATCCTTTCTGATGTGCTTGTTCTTAAGTTACCCATTCCTTAGATAGAATATAAACTCTGTAATCATGAGTCTAATTACCATGTATTATGTGATCAAAGCACACTGTATTAATTCAATGAATTCTCAAGAGTTCCTTACCAATCAGATCCCTCTGTTTCCTGTTTGAAAACATAAACAAGACTCAGGTAGTGCCCTCAAGATTATGAATATTCTAAGAGTTGTCCCTAGTGTTCAACCTTGTTGGCCTTGAATCTATACTCTCTCTGTTGAATGGCAATGAACAGACTGTCCAGTTCTTTGCCACTGTTACCCTAGAGCCTCACATACTGTGGGCACCATAATTAAGGTTCAAAAATATTTATCAAATGAATGAATACATAGATATGATTTGTTTGTTAGCCATGAGCCTTGATTTCCAAAGAGGTAAATAAGGCATAGCTCTTTTCTTTAAGTAATTCACACTGTATCCAATCCCAATGAAACCAGCAAAACCTACTCAAGTTGAAGACTTTCAATGAGGCCACAGATATCAATCTTATACCACATATATTAAAATCAACCACATTTCTGTTAACTTTAAATATAATTTATAATGATTAAGTTTAAATGTGTGATAGTGCTTTTCAAAAGACTGTGTGAAAAGAAAACACGGGAGAATAAGAAATTTATTGAACTCAAAATTTTGGCGTTATTTTATTACTGCCATGACACAAATGTTGAAGGCAAAAATCAATTGTTGAGTGGTTTTTCATTCCTCTTGAACCTTTCGGGTTGCCTTTCAGGATCAAGTGGTAAGCAAAGAGCATTGTGGACAAAAATAAAATCAGGGCAAGACTAGGGAGACGATGAAGTACAAATTCTTAGAAAACATTGTATGTTTGAAATAGAACCTCCTTATGCTTATAGGATGGTGCATTTAGACTTTTAAAATCCTATGTTGTAATGAATAACCAGAATGATGAATATGAATATTTCAAAAATAGAAGAAACAATGCATAAATATATAATAATCATGTCTTTGGGGAGCTCTAAGATAAAAAATACAAACATATCTCTAGTCAATAGTAAAGAGCTGTGAAGGGGAAGGTGAAAGAATGAGACACTAGTGCTGGGTTTAAATGAATTAGAAATAAGAAGCCTCCAATTATATCTTGTCTGAAAGAGGCATTCAATATTATAGCAGATGGTTATTCTTCCATCGTTAGTGTAGGAACTTTCCAGTCACAAACGTGCTTGGAATGATGCACAGTGCCTTCAATCCTGCTTGCCAATACTCTGTAAGGCGAATTCTCAACATTTAAAGAGACCTTTCATTCCTCCAGTCTCTAGCTACATGTCAACCCCATCTCCACCACACTGGCACCATGATGACTGACGTTGGTTTTGATTTGACATTTCCGCCGTTGAAATACACAGGCACCCTCACACTCACACACAAAGAGCCTTCAACTTGAGATTTGATTGGCATCAGTCATCTCATAACCTGTCTCTTGGGGATCAGACCAATGGACCTTTTTAAAGCTTGCCTCACTGAATTGACCCTTCTGATCTCGACGTATGATTCATACTTGCTAATCTTCCTGGGAGCCTTTCCTACACTTAACAAGCCTGTCATTTCTTCCTTCTTAGACATTTTTTTTCCTTAGGTACAAGATGATTTAAAATGTTATTTTTATATCTGCTCTTAACTTTTATAAGGAAAAGAATTGCAGAAAGGCTTTTAAGTAACTATTCAAATTGATTAGAGAATTTCTATAAAAAGAACGTAGACATCATCGTGTTTGTAGATTATATTTAGATACACAAGGAAGGCTCTGATTCAATTCAGCAAATATAACATCATGAAACGTTAGATTTACAAAGGTCTTTGGAATTTAATACAACCTTCCGCCAGACAGAGAGAAGCTCACTGCCGTTTGCCTCAGATAATTAGTCTCTATTTGAACACTTTCTGTTAATTGAAGTGATTTTGAAAGCCAATCTCATTCCGAGTTCTTCTGTCTCTGGAAAGTGCATCCTCACTTAATAATATGACTCTTTAACTGTAACCTCCTGAGAGTTAACTGCCTTTTATTGTATCTGTTTATTTGCTCTTTTTAATCCAGAACCACACAAACCTTGTCCCATTTGTCTTACCTCGATATTTTCAGCTGGCCTAATGTAAGTGACTCTAGTTCCAAAGATGCATTATTTTCTCAACGAAGAAAAGGGTCTTCTAGCCTCCTTCATTACCCCCATCGTCTTCTATGGGTGCATAACACAAACACTGCTGAGAAGACCTAAGAGCCCAGCTGTAGAGGCTATAAAAATTCTAAAGATGACCCATCTCTTGCCATTCTTCTCATTTTTGTGAAATTTTAACATCCCCTTAATCACAATATGGTCATATTTTTATATCTTGAAAAGCATTATGTATGCCAGAAAATGTCTGGAATAGAAAGGAAAATTATAATTTATTGAAGTCATGTATCAGTCACAATGCTAAATGAACAGGTAAAAAATATTTATAAATGTATAAACATAAAAATTATACTCTTTTGGAACAACAGAAACATCCTTAATTCATATGAGTATAGTGTTGAGTGGTGTGATATGTTATATTCTTTTAAATGATTTACAACACTGAGGCTGACCACGTGCTTTTTTTCAAGAAAGGGAGAAAAAAAAAGAGGGCCATGTCATCTGACTCATGAAAGTTAGAAAGGAACCTCTAAAAGCCACAACATAAAAAGACTGAATCTTACATGAAATAATATCTATAATTTTTATAGACCATAATAACTATGTTGTTCACATAAGGTCTGAGGTCATAATTAACTCCTCTCTAGGATTCCAACTCCATCCACTCATACCCAGGCTATAATTTACCCCATAAAGACTTTTTAGGATATTGCCAGTGTCTATGCCACCAAGCCAACACCTGGATAACATGTTCTAATATCTTAGTAAAACTCCATACTATAAATTAGCAAACTACATTGAACTTCAGCTGACACTCTTTCCTTGCTATGCCCTTATGTTACAATTTCAATAGTCCCAGTTTTGGATTTCATACTTTTTAACATGGAATAATTTTACATATTCATGAAGTAGAAGGTGAGAATTTGACATCTTTTTATGAGATGTAATGATCAAATCAGGGTTATTAACATCCATTTCACTATCAGGCATCATGTCTTAATGTTGGGCTTTCATCCTTTGCTCTTCCAAATTGCTATCTATCCTAATACATGCACTCCTCGGAGAAAGTCTTATCACTTTTACAACCTAGAACAGGGTGAATATCCACCCCAGGTTGATATGAAGCTCCAGGCTGAGTAGCTACATGCTTCTAGATAATAAGACTGCTTCTTGTCAGCATTTAGACCTAGTTGGAAAATATTGAGATCTCAAATCCAGCATTACCAAGGAAGACAGGAGGACAGTATAGAATAAAATTAAGGGAGTAGGCAAGCTATGAATTGTAGTAGCACCCAACCAAGATAAGGAGTGAAATGGCTCAGGCAGGCAAAGGGCCCTTAAGCCAAGGTCATAGGATCCCACTAAGATCCACGCAGTGTTTCTTTTCACGCCAGTCTCTTCCAGTCCCTGTTTCACGGGCTGCAGTAGGATGTACTTCCACAACCTGAATAACCGCAGTCCTAGCAGCTTATGTCCTTATAATGAACTTGGTTTCATTTTGGTTTCCTGTAGCAAAACAGGATTTGACTGAGAAACACCTGAAAACCCTATCATAATTGTCCTAGATTCAAGCTTGCTTTGAATCACTCTGTACTGACGCAGCTTCCAAATGCCATTAAAAAAAATAATTTGGGTACAATTAAACAAATCTCAATACATTGATTTTTTTTAAAAACTTTCACTAATTGGTGGGTAGGAGAGTATATGTTATTTCCTTTATCTAACAAGGAAATAGAAATGTTAAAACCAATGGTAAAACTGAGCTGAAATAATTTATACACTTCATTATTTGAAGACATATTTTTACAAAGCAAAGAATTGGTGTGTGTGTGTGTGTGTGTGTGTGTGTGTGTGTGTGTGTGTTCCTGTGTGCATTTGCTTGTAGAGACCATTAGCCAACCTAAGGTTGTATGTGGATGCCAGCAGTCAACATCAGGGATCTTCCTCAACTGCTCATATATTTTGAGGCAGGGTCACTGATTAAACCTTACTCACTAGCTAATCAATAGGCCTGAGATTCCCTCCTTTCTTCATCTACCTGGAGGTGCAATTACATCTCTAGTTTTGCCTAAGTGCTGCAGACTGAACTCAAGTCTTCCTGTTTGTCTGGCAAGTACTTTACTGACTGAGCTACCTTCTCAACTCCATGTCTGTTTTCATAGAGGATAACCTGATGTCAGATAAGCCTGACCCAGAAAGAACTGTCATGTGTTCCTTAGTTAGCTGGAAAGATAACTAATCCAATTGGATGGATAGTGCAGCCACTATGGATGGAGTTTGCTTTCTTAATACCAATGCTATTTTCTTACAGCAGACATCCCATTAAAGTGCCAATAGAAAGCACAGCCACCATGGCTCAGACAGAAGACAGGTCATAAGAGGAACAGCATGCAAAAAAACAAAGATATTTTCCATCAGCAAATTCAGAACTTTTAGAGTCTCATGACAATACGTCCAAACTTTTATCTTTCCGGTATCAAAAATACAAAGTATCAACAAACACTCATCAGGAAGAAATATTCTAATAAAATATAAACAGAAGTAAATAGGAATCAGAATCCTGGGAGATAACCACGTTACTCCATCTGTAAAATACTAAAAAAAAAAAAAAAACTGTACAGCTTCTATATACTGGCTGTAATGAAAATCAAACACAAATATGAAGGGACTTTGCAAGCTTAAAGCAGGCTTCATGAACGTAAGAAGGCTAAATGCTGGTTGAACACATTTTTGCAAGCCTACAAAGACTACAAATAAGATAATGTGTTTCTCTGCTTCTACCTCCTCCCTACCGCATCTGAAAGTTTGAAAAATAGTTATTTAAACTTCAGATGAATCCAAAGTATACTCATCCATATTTTTTTTTGTTTCCTGGCTTTTTGAATGTCAATGAGTGTATTCCTCAAAATTATGGCTGTCAATTACTAAGGTCCTTATCTTAGCATTGATTTTTACATGTGCAATCAATAGAAGGATATAGTCCAATAATTAATATTGGGAAACTGAATTGCTTCTTTTCCCAGCATTTAACTTTAGGCATAGAAGTATTCCTCTGTTATTAACAGTTTGTTTTTATGTTTATTTCTCTTTTTTTCTGATTCTGAAACAAATTCTCCCATACAGCATGATGCATTTCAAACTCATATGTATTTAGCACCTACTGTGTTTTTGCAGATAAAAAAAATCATACAAAATATATCTTCAATGTAATTAAATTCTCATTTCACCCAACTTTACAATGTATTCTGTAACACATGTGAGAGATCACCCAAAGGATTTTGTTTTCCACAGATATTGCTTTGCATGTACACTGTGCAAGGCACCCAAGGAACAAAGCCTAACACATTCTTTTCCCTTTAGTGGCATCACAACCCATGACCCATCATGTGTAAACAAAGAGCCATGTCAAACACACATTAGTAAGACAGACTAAAGAAACATGCCATGCTTTTGGGTGGGATATTTCACTCTGTGTCTGCAACAGCTACTCCATACTCTCCTTTCTAACTACCTTCAGTGTCAATCGGAACTTGAAGCCTACTAGGTTATAAACATTTACCTACAAGAGCTGGAGAAATGCTACAGATCAGACTCCAAGCCTTCACCAGTCTAAACAACCTGGGACAGAGTTTCACTCACAGCATGCTCCCAAATCTGCCTAGGATAAAAGAAAACAGTGTAAGCTGAACAATGATGCTGGCCTTCAAACCCTTCTTATCCTGGGCACTGGGCACCACCAACAAATTTATAAAAGCTTTGATAACTCTGTGTGTGTGCATACGTGTCGTTTCCAGAATTGGAAGATGGGGCAGATTATTTGAATAACAAGGACTGTGTTATCTTTAATTCATTAGCTAGTTGCTCATACTGGCCAAGCAGAAGTTTGGATGGCCTCCAGAGTAATTGGTTAAATATGATTTAAAAAAAAAATACATTTGTTAGCGTCTATCTCAGCACTGTCTAGGGGTGGGAATGCTATCTACTAGCCTTTCCTACTTTACTGCTGTGGGGACTTGGGACAGCTGGGAAGTTGCCAAAGGAAGCTCAGTAATATCATTTGGTCTTTGGCTATGATTAAATATCTAAATAACTCAAATTCTTATGAAGTTGTCATAGGATAGAAAATCAAATACGGATCAATGGATGATAGACTTCCTTGTCTGCCATAGGTCAGAAGTCACACATCCGTCTATGCATACCAATAAGAACAGAATGAAAGCAGTGACTATGGAGACCAGTCACCTCCCCTGAGAACTGCAGCTTCTGATGCTACCAATGCCAAGATGCTTGTTTTATTTTCAAACAATTTCAGTTAGTATAGAACATAGTACAGAAAACCTCAGAAAGATACTTCAAAAGACACCAATTAATTAGAAATATACATCTAGCATGCCAAATACTGCACTTTCTTTTGCATCTTTGTGTTTTTGTTTGCCCATATATGTCAAATTTTATAAAGACCACAGAGTAGATTTAAATTTGAAACCACTTTTGTGATGTTGTATGCATCTTTCCATACTCTTTCTTAAGATCATTGCATGACTTAAGTACCAACAGAATATTTCTAGTTATAGTTTTATATTATCTAGCTACTAATTTTCTGAGCTTGGACATGAAAGATATTCCCAATTTCTTTCTATAAGTAGTAATCATTATAGATAAGGAGACCCTCAAGTATTAATCCAGAACTAGTTCTTAACAACTTAGTTAACAACAAATTCTTAAAAGTGGTAATTTTCATGTTAAAGAATTTTCAGTTTTTAAACATACTGATAGATACTGCCAAACAATTTTCTACTGGTGTGCCTTGATCACAGTTTGTAAATTACCATTTTCTTATATCTTCCAAAGCTGCAACTTGTGCTTAAATTTCTTTCTTTGTAATAATTGACAGTTACTTTCTAATTGATATTCTTTTGATCATAAAATGAGGTAAATAAGTTTATTAGACTTAAAATTTGAGGTGTTTTCAGTAAGTTGAAATTATTTGTGCATCCCTTGTTCATACTGCTTTACCACCATGGGAGATCAAAACCTTTTGTGCAGTGTCCCACTTTGCTCTGCTGCGATGAGCACCAGGACCAAATGCAACTTACAGGGAAGAGGGTTTAATTGGCTTACTCCTCCAGTTGCGGTCTATAACTGAGGAAAGCCAGAGCAGGGACACAATCAGGAACTGCAGCATAAACCATGAAGGAAAGTTGGCCACTGGATGCTCTCTCTAGCTTATGCTCACTTGGCTTTCTTTACAGTCCAGGACCACCTTCCTGATGGAGGAAGGTCATTGGTTAAATAAAGAAACTGCCTTGGCCCTGATAGGTTAAAATTTAGATAGGTGGAGTAAACAGAACAGAATGCTGGGAGGAAGAGGAAGTGAGCTCAGACACCATGCAGCTCTCCCCAGGGCAGACGCGATGCAGCCAGCCACCAGGTCAGACATGCTGAATCTTTCCTGGTAAGCGTACCTCATGGTGCTACATAGATTATTAGAAATGGGTTAAGAGGCTGAAACTAATGGGCCAAGCAGTGTTTAAAAGAATACAATTTGTGTGTTGTTATTTCGGGGTATAAGCTAGCCAAGCAGCCAGGAGCGGGGCTGTGGGAAGAGGCCCACAGCTCCCACAACACCCACCCAGCACTGCCTGTAGTGGGTTGGGCCCTCCCACATCAATCAATAATCAACAGAATTGTCCCAGACACAGACACAGGCCAATCTTATTTGGACCATCCCTTATGTAAGGCTCCTTCATACCAGGAAACTTTTTATTGTATCCAGTAGACAATAAAAACTAATCAGGACCTGTGGCAAGTATAAGAATTACCACCCTCTCCACCCCAGGGCTGGAGAGATGGCTTACTGGTTAAGAGCATTTGTTTCTCCAGCAAAGAACCCAGGTTCATTTCCTAGCATCCACAAGCATCTGCAACTCCATATCCAAAGCACCCTATTCTTTATTCTGGCCTCTGCAGGCACTGTATGTAAGTAATATACTATAACAAGGTGATACAGTCATATATGTAAAACAAGTTAAAACATCATTCTTTCTAAAAGGAATTGATGTTTTCTACATGCTGTTTTTTTTCAGTGTGACATTCTAAAACACTTTAGGGGGTATTTCTACCATGTTATTTTCCTCAGGACTCTTCCTTATTAACAATCTACTATCATTTGTCATTTACATAATGAAATCAATTCCTCAACTTACACACGCTACTAATGTTGATAACAGTGAGATCCATGTGTTGTCTTACATTTCCATATTGCGTGGAGCTGGAGTTGTATTTATAGTGTCCTTGTAAGTACATTGTCCTATATTAATACTGACCCTGATGTGTCTTTTTCTATATCATAGAAGTTACAATAAGATAAATAGGTTTTTGTACTTAAGAGTGAATAGCTATCCTACAGCAGTATTATTTTATTAAAGATGAGAAAGTTGAGACTCAGAAAGGCTGTAAGATTTGCTCAAGTCCACAAGAGGAGATGAAGAATAATTTCTTATGAGTCTAAACAAGTTATTATTTTTCTATTATTTTCTTCTAACAAGATATTTCATCAACTGGACCCAATCTATATTGAACGTTATTTTCTAGTTTTTCCAGTGAGCAAGTCTAGTCTCCCCACTAGTATGAGTAATGTACCTATGCCATTCTAATGTTCAGCAAGCAGAAAGTAGGCAGTGACCACTGGCTGTGTCTGCTCACTTCCTCTCCCATAGACAGCTACCATCCTTTCTGTAAGGTGGTCTCAACATCAAATGCTTTCATAAAATTTCCCTGTGTTTTAGAACCAGAACAACTCAGGATTTATTTTCATTCATTTTGCATATCATTAATAATGATATAGTGACATCGGCCATTTTATTTTTTTCTCACAACATCTTTACATTAATTACTTCAATGATTAATTGGGAAGACAAATGCAAGCCAGAACATGTACCTGGAGGTCAGAGGACAGGTTTTGGGAGTCAGTTTCCCCTTCCACTATGTAGATTCTGGGAATCAAACTCAGGTTGCCAGGCTAAGTGGCAAGGGCCCTCTACCTATTGAGCCACCTCCCTGGACAGCATAGATCATTTTCAAATGAGGAAATGGAAGCATATTATGCATTAAGTGATTATTCTAAACTCTGTATGATTAGCACATTATGCATTAAGTGATTATTCTAAACTCTGTATGATTATTGGAATACATTTTACATTATAATAACATGAGACACAATCTCATATAGCTCAGGCTGGCTTTTAACTTGCTATGTAGCTGAGAATTTACTTGCATTTCTGATCCTCCTGCCTTCACCTACTAGGGCTTTAGCATTAAGCTTGTACATCCACTCTTGATTTATGAATTGCTGGGGAAGGAATCCAGAACACTGCGCATGTGAGGGTAGCACTTCACCAACTGAGCTGCTTCACCAACCCTGTGGAAGGATATCTTAACTCAATTACATCTCTCACAGTAATAAGTACAAATTGTATACATCCCAGACACCTTGTTCAGCCCTAGTGAGCAAAGGCTGCCTATTTGGTCCATTATCAGATTATTATTTAGCAGATTTCTTCAACATAAATAGTACATACATTTGTGAATTAGTCAAGGTAAAAGTCATTACAAAAGGATCACTGTAAGCAATTGATTGTTCACATTTATTTTCTTACTCATCATCGACAAAACACAACATAGCTGCCCTAACCATTTTGCTATGTCAGTTTAAATTCCACCAGAAGACCAGCTAAACACATACATAAATTGCATGCAGATATAAGAAATTGCATTAGGAAAAAATTAAACAAACTGAATTTAAGAGAAAACATTTATAATTTTAGGAAAGAATAAATGTTTATCAAAAAGGACAATTTTTACAAGCAGTGTTATCTCTGATCAGACAGAAACATGTTTTTGATCAATATTTGCAGTTTGATACTTTTCCTAACACACAATACTTAATGAGCATGTCAATATAGTCAAAGTTTTGAGAAAGACAGTGGGTGAGAGAGGAAAGAGCAAGAGACAGTGAGGGTGGAGAAGGAATTTTTACATAGGCTTTACCCTTTTTAATTGATTTTATTGAGCTATACATTTTTCTCTGCTTGCCTCCCTTCTTCTCCCCTCCCTTTCAACCCTCTCCCATGGTCCCCATGCTCCCAATTTACTCAGGAGATCTTGTCTTTGTCTACTTCCCATGTAGATTAGATACACGTATGTCTCTCTTAGGGTCCTCATTGTTGTCAATGTTCTCTGCACTTGTGATTTGTAGGCTGGTTTTCTTTATGTCCAAAAATCATTTATGAGTGAGTAGATATGATATTTGTCTTTCTGCATCTGGGTTATGTCTCTCAATATAATGTTTTCTAGATCCATCCATTTGCCTGCAAATTTCAAGGTACCATTATTATTTTCTGCTGTATAGTACTCCACTGTGTAAATTACAACATTTTCCTTATCCATTCTTCAGTCAACGGGCATTTAGGTTGTTTCCAGATTTGGGCTACAACAAACAATGCTGCTATGAACATGGTTGAGCACATGTCCTTGTGGTACAATTGAGCATCCTTTGGATATATACCCAAAAGTGGTATCATTGGGTCTTGAGGAAGGTTGTTTCCTAATTTTCTGAGCAATCACCACACTGACATTCAAAGGGGTTGTACCAGCTTGCATTCCCATCAGCAATGCAGAAGTGTTCCCTTTTCCCCACAACCTCTCCTGCATAAGTTTTCATCAGTGTTTTTTATCTTTGCCATTCTTACAGGTGTAAGATGGAATTTGAGTTGTTCTGATTTTTATTTCTCTGATGACTAAAGATGTTGAGCATTTCCTTAAGTGTCTTTCAGCCATTTTAGATTCCTCTGTTGAGAGTTCTCTGTTTAGGTCTGTACTCCATTTTTATTGGGTTATTTGTTCTTTTGATGACCAATTTCTTGGGTTCTTTGTATATTCTGAGGTTAGTCCTCTCTCTGACTGATGTGGGGTTGGTGAAGATCTTTTCCCATTCTGTTGACTGTCATTTTGTCTTGTTGACCGTGTCCTTTGCTTTACAGAAGATTTTCAGTTTCAGGAGGTCCCATTTATCAGTTGATTCTCTCAGTGTCTGTGCCAGTGGGGTTATTTTGGAAGTGGTCTCCTGTGCCAATGCTTTCAAGTGTACTTCCTACTTTTTCTTCACACAGGCTTTTCTTAATGTTCCTGTTTTGTCTTTACTAAGTTTTGTAGCTGTCTACATAAACAGGGAACATGCACTCTCCTGAAGGGGGAAAAAATCTCTTAATAATCAGAATTAAAACAAGAGTGGTAGAAAAGACAGCAGCATGAGGGTCTTGGATGATGAAATCCAGTGGAAGACTGGTAGGTTTTCAGTAGAAAAAAAAAAAGGCAAGTTAAAAATAATTTGCCGTCAAATGGAAAATGGCAAGGTCTCAAGTACTAGAGTTCCTTGATTCTTTCAGGTCATCAGCATCAGTAGATCTTTGGCATTCTGAGTGAGGATAGGTAAAATGTGGTTCAGTGGGTCTCCCAGAAGCCAGAATGTGAGCTAGGTTTTATCTTTGTCTACAAGAGCCTGTGGTTTCAATAAGAAGATAAGCATACAAACATCTAATGCTGTTGGTTATGTCAACACAGGACATCAGGAACACAGAGCAGGAAGACAGTCACTTGTTGGGCTAGATTCCATATGGGATTCTCTGATAACAAGAAAATTCCAAGATATTAGATAAGAAAGACTTCCAAGCTTTTGCTTTTGGGAAATAATATTTTGGACTCAGGCAGAAACATACAATTATGCTTATAAAGTCCCTGATTCTTTATGAAATTATGACTAGCTTAGAGAAGTGAGGTTCCAGAAAGTGTAAGACAGAGGGGATTATTAGGTGGGACTGGGTATTTTGATAGTTTCGACTATAATTCCTTGAAGACGAGACTTATGTTTTATTAAACAAGAAGGTAGAAACATTGAGGATTTGATCTCCAACATTACAATAACCATAAGACCACAGGCTGTTTGGATAGACAAATATTAGAAATACAAAATCGAGAATCATTAGACACAGGTTAGCAAATGAATATAACTTCTAGTAGTATGTACCCTCCCAAAGGATCATATTACCAGGGATTTTGCAGAGTCCAGACTTTCCAAATCACAGATGAAATTGATGGCAAAAAGCAAACCTGATTACAAAGCAATGGCTTCCAGAAGATGCAATCAGACAGTGACCCGGACATCTACTTGGTTCCCATAATCTCATCTGAGTCATGACCTGAAGCAATAGCAATTCCTTCATTGATATGATGTCTTTCCAGAAGTCATACTGGGGCCAACTAACAGACACCCAAGATAGATGCAGCCATTCTAGCTATCTCCATGCTGATGGAGGCCTCTGTACCCACAGGCAAAGACAGTTCTGCTGAGAACAAGAAGTGAGAGATGAGCTATTTTTAAAAATCCTATCAACTCCTGTAGAAATATGTAAGTCAACATCAGCAGAGTCTATATTAAAAAAAAAAAAAAAAGAAAACAATGCAGAAACATTTTTAAAGCCCTAGTGTTTCGGCCTCAAGTGTGGGACTCTGAAGGTCTCATGTCTAACCCTAGAGATAGATAGCTCAATAAGGGCTTTGTGGGAGCCTAGGCAGTTTGGATGCTCACCATACTAGACCTGGATGGAGGTGGGTGGTCCTTGGACTTCCCACAGGGCAGAGAACCCTGATTGCTCTTTGGGCTGACGAGGAAGGGGGACTTGATTGGGGTAGGGGGAGGGAAAGGGGAGGCGGCAGTGGGGAAGAGACAGAAATCTTTAATAAATAAATAAATAAATAAATAAATAAATAAATAAATAAATTTACAACAACAACAACAAAAAAGATAGCTCAATAATCAAGCAGCAGGTTATAGGTAGAAAAAAGCCTACTGGAGAATCCTGTGCTGTGTTTGTTGAATTTGATAAGGACCCAAACCTGACTTAGCAGTTGAAGTACTTTTCCTGTTGGAAGTGGAGCTACTTTCAGAAACAAACCAACTCCAGCATTAGCTACACTGCAAATGGTCCAGGTAGGGCCAATAAAAGAGCTGGAACAGCCGAAGGTGAGAGTCAAGGCACCAGTGATAGAGAAGAACTGTGGAACATTCTGTAGAAACAGCTTTCTCTTCACTTGGCACTTTTTTGTATATAAGAATGTCCTGTGCATTGGGGTGCACTGGCTTCTTTAAATTAAAAGGCAGTTGTACTCATTATTTTTAAAAAACTAAAAAATGCCTGAAAAACTATGGAAATGGTTAACAAAATGTTCTTTGGGTTCATTGCCCAGAAACAATCATGGCAAATATATTTAGGTATTTCTTCCATTCTTTGAACTAAACAAATTCATTCATCTTCTAGCGGATTTGGAACCTGGCCCGCTCTGTCTTGGTTCTGCTCATTTAGCAGTATAATGAGCATTTCCCCTTCATCTTTAGATAGCCTTCATAACTGTGAAGACAGAAAGAAAGTTTCATAAATTTTCAGCAAATGAATCAACAAGGTTGGGGCTGTGATCACACATCACCAGTGTTCTGTCTGAAACATCCTTCCTCTCTTACGTACATCTGCTACTATCCTGTCTCACTGCCACTGCTCAGCTGACTCTCCCGTTCTGCAGAGTCGGATATAGACACCCTAACAGCCTCGCTGCATCTCACCTAGCTAAGCACAAGTAATTTATTAGGTCTTCACAGTGGAGAGGTCTTGATCAGAGCAATGAGCTAAGAGCTTTCTTCACATCTCATTGTTGTGATGCAGTGGTCCCCACCTTTTGCAAATGAAGATAGAAATAAAATCATGCTCATACTGAGGGATGCTCCCCTCTCAATAGGCAGAACCATGGTATATCCTCACTGTTGCTGAGGTCTCATCCTTCAGAGCGGCAGCTCAACAGATTAGGATAGAGTTTTGATTAATTATCATGCATTTTGGTTAACTATTGCTGCATTTTAAAATACCTTAACACTTAGTAGATTAAAAATTTATTTATGTTTCATCATTTTGTGGGTCAGGAATGTAGAAAGGGCTCGGCTGGGTTACTGCTGCATTGGCAGAACTTATCTGATAGCACTCTCATCACAAAGTTTCCCTATGTGTCTCCTGGTCTGGAGAAAGACCTGTGGCAGGCTGTGTAGAGCTGCACCTACCTATACAAGGCTTTGTGGCTTCCAAGGAGTCAGAAGCTTTCACAGAAGCCCCAAGCTTACATAGATTATGAGAGGGAAAGTAGAAGCAGCCAGTTCACTGAGTCATTCATTACGAATTTTCACTTGATTCCATATCCCCAAGTTGACTTGAGGAGACATAGACCGTCATTAATAAGAGGTCTAAGTAATGGGCATACACCTTTAAAATTTCCTGTTCTGGAATTAATTGGTGGTACGTTTGGAGGAAGATGTTGATTATGTCTAAAATAAACAAACAAGGAACTTACCAGTATCTGTAGAATGACATGGTTCAAAACAGTGTTCTGCTATCATGGAAGCATGTTTGCACTCTAATATAGACTATAGTAGCTATTGTGAATCAGAAGTGGAGTTCACTAATTAAAGTATCATGAGTGTTTAATTCCCGATGTGGAAGATCATAGGACTATAAGAGGGAAGGCCAATTGCATGTCTCAAGGTCACTGGAGATGCTGCTTTTGAAGGGACTACTCATTGTCCAAGGGCTCACACAGGCCCTTAACCTGGGACACTAATCTCTCTCTCCGCTTCCTTCCTCACTAAGTGATCTCCTCTTCCCACACATATTTCCATCAGTATGCCATTGTATCTGACAGTCCCACTAGAGCTAAACCAATACCTGTAGCTTGCTCTTGAATCTTTAGAACTGTGAGATAGATAATCTTGTTTATTTTTTCCAGTTTTTTCAAAACAGGGTATCTCTGTGTAGCTTTGATGCCTGTCCTAGAACTACCTCTTGTAGACCAGGCTGGCCTCAAACTCACAGAAATCCGCCTGACTCTGACTTCCCAATGCTGGGGTTAAAAGCATGTGCCACTACTGCCTGGCATAACCTTGTTTCTTTACAAAGCTGATCTACCACAGGAAATTTGTTACAGAGCAGACAAGACTAATGACCCAGTAGTTATATAGTCACATATATACTTTGGGCACCACAAAGGCAAATGAGTAGATAAGGCCCTGAAAGTAAAACATTATAATAATGTTTTCCTTAAGCATAAAGACTACTAAGTGGCTTGTTTCTTTGTATGGATAGCAGAGTTCAATAACAGAAATCATATTCCTAAAAAATCAACAATGAAGAAAAGCAAACTAAAAATTGGGGGAAAAAAGAAATAAACAGATATTTCACAAAAGTGGATACCCAACTAATTATCAAAAATGTGAAAAGATTGTCAGGATCAGCAATAAATAGAATTTAAAATGAGGAGACGATATCTTGATAACAAAAAAAATAAGAAATCTGCCAATGCCAAATGCTGCTGGGAAAACATAGAAAGTTAATTCAGAGAGAGATTGATATCACCATTGCTTGAGTGCAGTAGCAAAACTTGGTCCAATTATGTAAACATGTAGTCTACAGATCAACACAATGTTTACCAAACATTTATAGTCAAGATGTGGAGTAGCTTTGGTGCCCACAACTAGAGAAGATGAGCCAATGGCTGTTATGGAATATTCTACAGCTGTACAATAAAAGTGCATTTTACAAAATGCTGACCTTAAAATCTCAGAAGGAAAATCAGTATCACCATGCAATAATTTTGTCTATTAAAATTCTTCACACATGCAAAGTGGCAATGTATATCTATAAGGACATACATTGGTTTATGGACAGCCAACATGAGTGTTTTAATGACTACCTAAGAGAGAGAACCAAATGGAGATGATTAGAGAAGACAATGTGCAAAGGAGATGGACGGGGTAAATGACATAAGAAAACTGTGGCAGCTAGTGATGAAGCAAAGATGTTTTATTTCCGCACTCCTCTGAGCTTGAGGCCTCCGTGTTTATTTCTACATCCCAGTACTTATCCAAACATCACTGTCCTTTCCCATAGTTACTATTCCATACTATTCTGGGAAAAGATGGGTGTTGAAATGGACGGATGTAAGTGAATGAGGGAACTAATACTACAGAAAGCAAAATGAAGATTATAAGAAATTAAGTAAAGATTATTAGTCAAAAAAGAGTTCACAAATAAAAGTCACTACAAATTTGTGTTGTTCTTTTCAAGCTTGCTACCCCAAGATCTTCTAACACAGTCCCTGTTCTAGTCATTCAAGCTGATAGGAAGAAGATCATTTCTGGAAAGGAGTTCCAAGATTCTGGGAAGGCATCTTTCTGAGACAGAGAGATGACAAGCTTTTGCCTTAGACCCACCTAGATATGGTGACTTCTATAGCATGGTTATTACAAAGAATGTCAGGCCCATTTATCTAATTATCTGATTAGAAAGATGCGCAGTTATCTATTATCAGCAGAAATCCACCATAATTTTAGATTTCTTCCTCTTGTCACTCTGAAGCAAAAGACCATGGGTTCCTTTCTTCTTTGGACTTCTCTTTTCCCGTTCCTAATTCTTGTCTGAAATAGGACTCTTTCCCATTGGGCCAGTAGGGTATCACCTTTCAATAAGTTTGTAGACTTATATATGGTCTCTGTACAAAATCTTCCTTTGTACCCACTGAAGCTCCCAAGAAAGACATTAAGGTTAAACAAACAAAAACAACAACAATAAGCACTGTACATCACATACAGCACAGAGAACTGCTCTCTTCCAAACTCAGTTCGAGTGTCTGAGTCCCTGGTGCTCAGTCACATCACAGGTCAGAATCACCCGGGTTATACTGAAGTTTCCAAAAGTGTGAGCTCCATCCTCAGAGATTCGAATCCCCTTTTTCTACATGCTTAATTGGAGCAAAGAACATCTCAATGATCCTCAGACACTCCCCCTGTCAGCCAAGAAAAGAAGGCCACTGATCAGCCTCTGTTCTTCCTGACCAAGTCTTAGGGCACATGCCTGGTTCAGTGCCCTGAGAAGTGGGAACACCTCACCGGACTGTCAGAAACGCCTGCGATTTAAGCCTACCCTTTGCTGCTCGAGCAGCACTGAATCCTCCTGAAAGTTGCACAGCCACTAATGTGCTCAGCAGGCTTGAGTCACCAATCATATGCGTCTGAGAGTCAGCCCAGCTGCACACACTGCTCCTGTGTCCAGCTCCTGTGTCCGTATCACCGATGCTGACCACCCCCAACCAGTGTCTGACCCAGACAGTATCACTCCACCCATTCCCACCCCCTTCCTCTTCATACCAATCCCCTAATAGCATGGCAGCCTAAAGCCCAGTTCACTCCTCAGCCTGTACCGGTGCATTTGTAAGGCTGTGGAGTTTCACACACTGCCTTGACTTTCTTCTTATTCTCTAATTTCTTTTGTACACTATTCTTGTTCACCTGTTACCCAATTAGCGCCCTAGTAAGCCACGCTCCCCCTGGTTGTTTTACCCTAGCAATTAACCTTCTCCATCACCCTCCTCTGCAACAGCTCTTGATTAAAATAAACTGCTCAATTATTCACTGAACAATGGGAAGAATCTCCACAGTCACCTAAGGGAATGATTTCTCTTTTCTTAGATTTCTAAATGTGACCAGTATTGGCTGAGAAGAAATATTTTCTTGCAACAACCTAGGACCTGGTGGTTGGTAGAGGAAAATGCTGGAGCATTTCTCCTGTGCGCTGGTGTAGTCAGCATCTGCAGTTTGAGGAAAATGCTAATATGATGTAAGACATTCAAAAATTACAGATATAAATTTCTCCTGAATAACCAGAGTGACACAGGAGGAAGATGTAAAGAGAAAAAAAAAAAAAGGAGGGAACAAAGAAAGCAAAAGAGGGAACTACAGGACAATAAGGACCAAAGCACAGCACCATCTTTAACGAGTGGAATGTTAGAGTCAGACAACATTTCTTTGTATCTGAAAAGTGTCCACATACTCAGCTTAATTTCCTATTATTAGAAATATGTAACAAAGAAATTACAATTATACAGCACTTTTCATGAAGATTTATGGAAGAAATGAGAATTCTTTGGGCCTAAGGTATACCGACCTCTATAAACAATGTTGCAAGGTATAAAGTGGTGCACGGTGTTGAAATTATCCTATCTGTGTAGTTCTGGGATCGACACTAATAAGACTTACAACTTAGGTGGAGCAGAGATGAGAGGGTAAGGCTTTTTTCTTCAGGAGTCTACACTTTATATAAGTATACATGCACATTTTATACCTCTGTACATCATTGCCTACCCACCCTATACATAGATTTTTTTAAGGGAAATATCTCCTTTTAATCTAGATTGCCATTTACACATCATTATCTCTTCTATGGTCTACATACACAATTGCAAGGCAGAAAATAAAAAAGACACACAGCCACACAACCCTATGTATGCGCAACTGAGGACTAACCAAGACGTTGGCTTTAATTTTGTCTTCGAAGAAAATACACAAAATCTTCCATTTTAGACAAGAGTTGGCCTGTTCGGCAACGGAGGCAGAGCTCTTCCCAAGAGTCTCATGCTGGCAATGCAGTAGGATGGCCTCTGCTTTACACATTGTCTGAAATGCTTCCCCTACAGAACACTGCAGAACCTGCTGTTTCTCTGAGTACACAGAGTCATTTTCTCAGAATCTTCTTTAACTGAAATCCCAATCCTGCCTAAACTTGAATGGAAAAAAAAGAGAGAAAGACAGAGGAAGAAAAAGAGAGGCAGCCAGCCAGCCCTGTGTCCTGAAAGACTGTGTTCCTGTCAGGAGAGTCTGACAGCATCCCAGGACAGTGAGTCTTCTGCTCTGAGGAAAAACAGCTTACACACTGCGGTGGCCAGGAACAGTGAAAGGCTTGGTCCTAATTCCTTGTGAAATTTTAACAGTTCATTAACTGGGAAAGACGGCATAAAGTGAGTGCGGAAATCACAGACATCAACACAGCACCGAATTCTGAGAACGGAGAACTAAAAACAGAGAGCTTTGGAAACACAGACAGGTCAGAAAGGGGCAAAGACAGAAGACAGAAACAAGAACAAAAGGAGGAGCGGGAAAGAGTGGGAGGGATTAGAGCTGAGCGGATTTAAATAAAATCCAGGTCTCTAATCTGCTTTGACTTTTCATCTTTTTGGAGACAAGAAATGTAAGACCCTTACGCTGCTGCTGTTTTCCGTGCCCCAACTGACCGAACCACCAAAGCCTATGTTAAAAACAGTTTCCCTCACGGAAGGGGTTATGCCCTTTCTTCCTCCAGGCATCAAAGAAGTGCAGTGGTGTCTGCACAGGCGCAGGACACAGCAGGGAGTCCTCGGAGCAAGCAGTTTCGTCCAATTCCCTCAGGCTGGGCGAGCCTTGCCTCTCAAGCTCTCTTACCTCGGACGGTGTTGACACATTTGTTTGTAAATACGCACGCTATGTATGTGTCCGTGTAAATAAATACGTTTAAATATAATTTTCAAATAAACAACAGGAGAAACATGGTCGATTTTTGAGTTTGTCGGGGACTGTAAGGGAGTGTTTTGCAGCGGGCCAAGTCCATCCCTGAGGTCACCCTGCCACCTAGCGGGGCGCTGCGGAACTCGGGGCCCTAGCTCCACCAGCCTCATTTTCCCTCTCAGCTGGAGACAGGGAAGCATAGTCTCCTAAATGTGTTAACTTAGCAGTGCTATACACTAAAAACAAATTAATATATAATTCTTCTGTGTCTTAAGGTTATTACTGTCGAAGCATAAATTAATAGAGCTATTCCGGCTAATTCTTTTTGGCATTCCCTTCTGCGTGTCTGAACACATATGTGAAAGTAGGCCTTGCCTCCACGTTGAGGGGAGTAGCAAAGAGGCTTGCAGGAACTAGGCCAAGTAAGTCATTCAGACCCAGGAGCAAGGCCAAAGTGGCACCTCTGGAGTGCATGGGGTGCTCTGCCCTGCTTCCCTGCCTGAGCCCAGCCTAAGGCATTCTCTCACACCAGCCTTGAGGAAGCAAGAAGCGCTTGTGAAGGGCTCCTGAAGGAGGGCAGAGGGAGTCATCACCATCCTGTTTCAGCTTTCTGCAGAGCAGGGACTCTGTAAGAGAAAAATCAGGGCCATCTTTGTGACCCAGAAGTGACCTTACCTGGTGGGCCTGGCAGAGGAAGAGACTGCCTGAGCCACAAAGGTGACTGACTGTCTTTGACCATGCTCCCACAGCTATGGGTTTCCAGTTATGATCTTTCCGTTCCTCTTGGATAAATAGGGCCAGAGGAACTTGCAAATCAGTGGCCCTTGCTGCTGCTAGCTCCCTCCTTTGGGTCTGGTCAGTAAAAGTCTAGAGCTTTTCCTGGTTAAATGTGGATTACATCATCAGATTATCTCAGACTTATTTTCATAGGCTGTTACTGTCGTGCATATAAATTGTGAATTCTCTAAAATATTTGACACTGCCTGCAGGCTGTTCTTTCTGTAAAATAATTTTTCATGATGTGTTTTGGTGGGGTATAGGGTGTGTGTGTGTGTGTGTGTGTGTGTAGTGGTATGTGTGTCTGTGTAGATGTCCGTTGGGAGCTGAGGAAAGAGATTGCCTTTGCATGTCTGTCCTGCTGAGAGGTGTTCGATAAGAAGCAAGAAGAGGCAGATCTGGGGTCAGACCTATTCCTTGTACCAGCCTCTGAATGAGAATTGACCCACCCTGTGACTGACAATGCAGACTCCTCTGAAACAACGTGCATCATGTTCGAGTTCCAACGGAAAGCTTTGCTCACAATTAAGCAGAAGTAGGCAACACCAAATATTAAATCAATAATTCAGAAACAGTGCAGAACCCCTGAATCATCCACCGGGCATCACGAACCTGCAGATTGGGCTACCCATACTATTGCTGGGTACAACCTTCCTGTAGCTGCAGAGTTCCCAAGCCAAATAAAAAGCCATTCAGCATTCAAAGTGACTCAACACTAGAAAAAAAAATACAAATAAGAAATAAAAAGATCTTTGCATGGGTGATTCTGATGAGCAGCCAAAAAAGGAGAATAAGCAGATGGTGCCATGTGGGTCTGAGCCACCGTGGATGATTGAAAGGCTAAAGCAGGAGATGGAGGACCATTGTGGACAGAGAAAGGGCCCTGCAGAGGACAGATCTTCAAGAGAAGGTGGAAGAAGAACAGAGAAACAGCAGCAAAATAGGCAGGCATTCCCGATAATTATTTTGGCACTCCTGCTGAACAACAGATAGAATCTATAAAGCTCTGCTGGTGCAAATGAATGAATGCCTTGAAGAGGAATTCCAGCCCACTTCCTGCGCAGAAAAGTGCCAGAAGAACACAAACATCAGAGTAAAAAAAAAAGGTACTGGGCAGTCCAAAATACACCCAGCCTTTGTGTCAAGCATTATTCTGTCACTTTGGTCCCCGACTGTCATTCTTTTGCATATGTGGAGTCTCTTTCAGTTGGTTTTGTTTTTTTCCCATGGTGCTCCTTGTCCTGGGAGTAAAGATTTTCCCTTCTGGGTCAAGTAATGTAGTCTGCTGCATATACAATTCATTTATCCCTCCATTTGCCCATTCCCCACCCTTGGTATGATATATGAACCAGGAAATGATGGTTACAACTTTTAACTTTCATTGTGTGTAGAAAAAAAAAAAAAAGAACTCAGAAGAAAAGAGTCTCAGTCTTCACAGTCATCATCATCACCCCAATCACCACTAGGTCCTCAGATCAAATATATTTTATACCAATTTTGGAGAATAAGGGTGCTCATGTGAGGAAATGCAATACTTTACTCCATCATTCGATACTGCTATTATAAAATGTAAGAAAATTAAACCAGGTGACCATGTTACCTGCAATAATTAATAATAATTTGGAGTTTTTAATGAGATGAAAAAGACTGAAATGTGGAAGTCTCCTCTGAGTTTCTATATTAGTCATTTACTTGTTGCTGTGATGAAAATAACATAAGCAATAAAAAAGCTTATGAGATTAAAAAAAGGAATGTAAGGGAGAGAGAGCCTATTTTGGACCTTTGTTCCAGAGGCATTGAGTTCCTCATGGTGGTACAGCAGGAGGAGCAGGAAGCTGGATGGTCACATCTTCAAACACACACAAGAACCAGAGAGGATGAAAAGGAATTGGGACAAGGCTATAAAGCCCCCAGCAAGAAGGAACCTCCGAAAGGTTCCAGAACCATCCCCAAAAGCACCACCAGTGGGGGATTAAGAGTATAAATTCATGCGTCTATGAAGGACATTTCTCATTCAAATCACCACAACCACATTACAAAAACTGCATAACACAATTATCAAAAAAGCTGCTAAGCAGTTCAAATGTTCTAGAAACACAGCCAGTCTGGAGAGTAGTTAGCTACAAGAGTAGTAGTAGAAGGCAAGGTGTTCTTTGAAATAGTTGACGCTGGGCTCGACCTTGGACCAGGTTCTTGTGGAGGCAAATTTCAGCATAGTTTCACGACGTGAGTCAGTATGGATTTAGTTGTGGTGTTAGAAACTATGAGAATGGAAAATTTTTATGTAACCCACAATAAAAATAAAGCAAAGGCAGTGATGTGCTTCTCACTGAATCTCTCGATAGCCCTTTCACTTCCAGAAACAGATTTAACAAAGAAGACAGACACAGGATCAGCAAGTCTGGGGGCCCGGACCTTGGTTACAAAGGGCAACAGTGGTTACAGGAGCCAGAAATGTGAAACTTGAAATCAAGAGGTTCCAGTTAAAAAAGAAAAAAGCACCTGCCTGTCATCCCTTTCCCTTTCCCCAGCCTCTCCCAGCCTCGCTTCACAGTGAAGAGGAATTTGTAATGTTGCCAGCCTTACCTCTTAACGATCTGGACACATCTACATAATGGCCTCCTGATACTGGCCCTTCTGGATGAGATTCACGTTACTTATAAATTAGCTCTCTTGCTCCTGCATATTCCTGAGTTTATCATCATTAAGACAGAGAGTGTTTCTCAACAAAAGGCCCAGGTGCTGTGGTGGTAGATGTAATAGTGATAGAGATACACAGGCAGGCATACTTCCGTTCAGGGTCTGTATCCGTCTTCACTGCTCCCAGAAACACCATTTTCTGATTCTCAAAGTAGAAAATGTTTTGAAATGTATTTGGATATTCATGGATCGCTGGCTGTGTTCACACCTTTATATGCGGCTAATATTTAAATGTATTTAGGAAACAGGACTCCATTTCGGTCTGCAGTGTGCCGTGAGATATCATAAAGGGAAATCAGTTTCAGGCTGTGAGATATGGTGCAGCTGGGAAGATGGAGAGGGGCAAACATCTGTTAGCCCAGAACATATTCACGGACCTTTCCTCTCTCAACAGCATTGAGTGCATTGGCAGCTGACCCAGAAAACTCAAATACCTGTAGAAGCGCTTAGGATGAGAGAAGGAATCTAATTTTCACATCTTTTATTTAAATTCTTATTACTGCCTGAGTCGCACTTTCAGGCGCAGAGTAACAAACTCGCGGGCAGATGTATGGTTTGCACGTATGCCAGTTTTAAGAATGGTCTCAGACACGTCTGGGAGAAAGATTTTATACGAAGAAGAAAACAGGAAAAGGAAGACTATTTTGAGAAGAGATTCAGCAGCTTCATCACCACCTAGTGCATGAACTCTCAGTTCCTTATCTGCCTGTAGGCAATTAGCCAGTGGACTTCTGTACAGAGAGAACAAGACCTAATGCATACAAAGCATAGGTCCTACCTTTACAGGTGTTACAGGCTTTGGCTCCAGGCTAAGCTCGGCATCCCGGTTAGTCATCCTTCACAGAGAGCTAGCCAGGAGCACAGCTGGCTGCCTCTGCCTGCCAGAATAGTGTTGGGATGGAGATGCTATCTCTTAGCCACAAAGGATTCTAAATGTATTTCTTTTATAAAGAATGGAGTGTCCAGACCCAGAACACTACTTATGGGTGGAACTCCACAGAATTTAATAGTGGCAGAAGTGGTGAAACTTGCATTAGTCATACATTTCTTGTCTCGGATGAGTTTCAAAGAGGAACAGTTAAAAGGAAAATTTATTTGAGCACGTAGCGTTTGTGACTCCAGTCCATAGTTGACGTGATAAGGCTCACCTCATTGTGACCAGGAACCAGGCAGTGTGGGAGATGACGAGACATTTCTTTCAGAGACACTCTCCAACTGACCTACTTTCTCCAACCACCTAATTTTCCACCGCCTCTAAATGATGCCATCAGATTATAAATCCATCAAAAGATGAATTCATTGATGAAATTAGAGCTCTAACGACCCTCTTACTTCCGAAAAGCCCAGCCTCCGAACATTGCCCTATACTAAGCCTTCTGCACGTGAAAGTTTCTGGGGTTATCTCATGTTCTAAGGCTAATAGTGGTAGTAATGGCAGCAAAGAAGACAATCATTTTCAAGGGTTCTTCAACAAAGGAAAGTAATTTATGGGTAGTAATTTCCTAAACTAAAAAAAAAAAAAAAAAAAAAAAAAAAAAAAAAAAAAAAAAAAAACATAAAACAAAGCAAACACTTAATTTTCTAATACCTGTCAGTATTTAGCTGCTGTGTACGTACACACACGGGTGTGCCTAACTGATAAGGAACTGAATAGGATTAACAGCTGAGATCTCTCAAAGCATCCAGATTCCAGCTGTTGCCTGAGATATTAATAGCTTCCTAGGTGATGTCATCTCTTCATTCTGGTGAAGCTCTTGTGTTTCTAAGCCAGAATAAAGAGGTAGATGCACTTCTCTGGCAAACTTTACAGTGATTAGAGAAGTGATTGGTCAACCAACATCCTTAGCCAGTGCCCATGATCCTGGAGATATATGATCTATCATTATAAAGCATTTAAAATAATTAAATATCAAGTTTAGATCACTATAGGGAACAATTAATCATTGAGACAAGGAAAGAATGTCTATTTAGATCGATGAACTACATAGTGACTGAAGGGAGGAACTTTGGAAATTTTAAGTCCATGTACCAAACCCACTCTAGATGATGGTTTTAAACAGTCTAGTCTACTATATAATACTTTTTCTACTAGCAAGTACTTAGAGCTGGCTATTGTCACAGACAAAACATTATTGACAATTGGTGATCTACCAGAGTTCAATGTCAGTCTTTATCTATATATTCAGTATATATATGTATATGTATGTATATATGTATATATAAATATTAATTCCTTTCCTTTAAATGTAAGCTCTTTTTCAGATCAGGGATTATACAATATATCCTTTTTCTATGATCATCATTTAGCAAGGTACATTGCAGCAGAGAGAATATGCCCCCCCCAAAAAACAATACATTGATTGATAGCTTAACTAATATACCCAACATTCAGTTTTAAATATAACATTACACCAAAACAGGTTGTCATCAGTTTCTGATTGGCTGCTGTATCATAAAGTATGAGTCTCTGGTGTCATTACATGTCCTGAAATGAGTCCACATTGACCTTTCTAAAAATACTTTATACTCTGGCTTGGATGTGGCTCCAGTATCTTCCAAAGTTTACCGTGTTGAAAACAAATCTCCACTATGAGGCATTGAGAAGGTAGAAACTTAATTTCAGTTATACATATTTACGGGACCCTTGGAAAGAAATGTTTATTAGACAAGGGCATGAGGGTGACCCTCCTAAAGTTGAACGCATTGCCTCTACAACATGTCATATTCATACATATATTCTGTTTCTTTTGCTATGTGGTGCCTGCACTGTGTAGATTCTGACTATAAGGATGTCATTGCCAGATGAATAAGCAGAACTTGTACCTCCAGCTTTGTACACTACACAAAACTACTTTCTTTATAAAGCTGATTACCTTAGATAATCTTACAGTAATAAGAAATGGACCAATACAGAGCACTAGTATCAAGATAAAGGCCATCGTTACTCTAACTATACTTGAAATTGTTACAGCATCTTTGAAATTGTTTGAAGAACATACTGAAAAATACTTAGAATGTGATAAGCAAAATGTTATGGGCAATTCTGGTGATATATGAGAAAT